>NC_056731.1:950415411-950557911 GCF_019279795.1 Protopterus annectens
ACTTTTTAAACTGGTGATTTAGCATAGTGGTATGTTGCCCTGACTGTAGTGCATATGGTTCTGGGTTCAAGACATGCATGGTGGTAACACAACATTTTATTCTAGCAACTTTCCAAAATTATACAAGCAATATTTAAAATGTGTCCCTGGTTTTTGGGCTTTTGTCCCCCACACCTCAGTGAATGTTGGCTTTTTCCATATTTCTTGTGCTGCAAAGCTTAGAGATACAGCTGAGTGTCGAGTACATTTTACAAGGAGCTGAGAGCTGCAGGAGAACTGAAGTTTAGTGCTGCTTATGCTGTGCTAGCTTGTACTGTTAATAGCACAACAGGTAGTTTACTTGCCTTTTGAGGCAGAAGGCTGTGGGTTCTTCTCCCACAGTAGGTAGATGCATTGCTGACACAGTACTGTGTTGTAAAGGGGGTGGATGCTGTAGTCCTCTTTGGCAAAGATATCTAGTAGTAACTATGAACCTGTTATCAGTTTGCCATCCATTCCCTATTGCAATATTACTAGCGCATCATTTTTTTAATGCAACATAGGCAATTTAATCCTCAAGGGCAACAGGCACTTTATTTGTAGATGAAACCATTTGCTAGCAGCCACCTCTTCATTAGTTACAGATTTCTTTAATGTGGAATTATGTAGATGGCTTTTACTAGTTCAGAGATTGTGCATATTTACTGATACTGGTGGACTGTAGACGTTTTAGTAGACTTTTATGATGGAAATGTTCTGAATTGGGCTGTTTTGTCATTATTGGTGCATGCATTTTGTTTCATTGTTTACTGGAAAAATGTTCAAAACAATAAATTTAAAACACTCTCTGACAACTATACTAATTTGTACAAGGAATATAATTTAATGCAATCAGGAAGGTGTATCAAAGAGCATGTGTATGTTTCATGTGCAAGGGGCCTATGATTTGAAAACAGTCCAAAGTTAATCTTTATCTGACACTGGCAAAATGTATTTTCTTTGAATGTGGGTTTCAATGCTGTTTCAATGAATGTGAGTTTCAAGGGCAGAGAAGTTTTAATGCTAAGTGTGTTCGTGCTGTAAAATGCAAAATAAAACTTTTCTGGCAAATCATTTAGGAATGAAGTCACTAAATAATGACCAACGTTAAGTTTCAGATGTCATAATCTTCAGAAAAATGCATGCTAAAGCAAGACCTGTTATTCTATCAACTGTCTTATGTTTATACAAGATCAATTTTTAGTACTATTTGTATGTTCCCCCAATATATTTGACCTTGTCCAGATTTCCTGCATTAAGAGGTTGAGAGGTATGTGCAAATAAATCACTTTATAGAATTAGGAATATTCAAACCTCTCAACTGTCCCCAATTTGGGCTCAAAATGTTGTTCTCCCCCTAATAATCCCTCTGCAAAATAGCAATTTTGGAAAAAAACGTGGAGGGTTTACAATTATAAATAACTGTAATGGTCAGACTTATACATTACTTTTATTTCAGAAATGCATGTAGATTCTCTAATTTTGTCAGCTGCTCAAGTTAACTGTGCTCATATTAAAATGATGTCCCTTCTTTGACAGGTTCCCAGCTGTATTGTCTGGCAATTTTATATTTTTGCATCACATTTTTGGTCCGTTTTTCATAAAACTGCGGTTTTCTGGCAAATTAGTGGCAAATCATTAAAGACTGAAGTTAGAAAATAATGGCAGACATTTGAGTTTCAGATTTTATACCTTTCGGAAAATCCGTACTAATGCATTACCTACTACTATTCTGTTATCTTTCTAAGTTTATAAGAGCAATATTTAAAAAAAATGTCCTTATTTTTGGGCCTTTACCTCATTTTTATTTATGGGTTTGTTGCTCTAAGAGGTTGAGAGGTGTGTGTGTGTGTGTGTGTGTGTGTGTGTGTGTGTGTGTGTGTGTGTGTGTGTGTGTGTGTGTGTGTGTGTGTGTGTGTGTGTGTGTGTGTGTGTGTGTGTGAGTGTGTGTGTGGTAGGTAGGTAGCATACCTCTCAACTGTCCAAATTTTGCAGAATGTCCAGATTTTTGCCCCATATTTTTTGTCTGCTCCTCATAAATTTTGTTATTTTCTAGAAAATCATTGAAGGCGGAAATTGCTAAATAATGACAGACATTTGAGTTTCAGACTTCATGTCATTTAGAAAAATTCATACTAGCACAAATCCTGTTATTCTAGCAACTTTCTAAGTTTACGAGAACATTATTTAATATTTGTCCCTGTTTATTTTAGGCTTTGTCCATATTTCTTGCACTAAGAGGTAGGTAGGGGTGTGTGTGTGAATGGGGCAGCAGGTGATTAGTAATTTACTCAAACTCAAAACCTGTACCTTAGTTACAGAAAACAAAAGCATGCATCCTCTACCCCAACTACCTTGCTGCATTTTTCAAAGAACTGACTTTCAGGTTCATTTTCAAGTCAAGGAACCGAGTCTGAGTGAATCTATATTATATTACTGAAGAGGCATTACAGCGAATGCCTCTTCATCAACACTAAAAGAGCGAACCGTGAATTACGTGAATGGCCGTACCTTGGCTGGGGAGGGGGGGTGAAAATCCTAGCTACACCCCTGTGAGGGCCCTCTATATAATGTCCAAGAAAAGTGAATTCTGTAGGCTATCCTGCCTGGTTACAGTTCATTGCATGTTTGATCATTTGCTCCTTGTGCTGCACAGGACAGGGTGCAACCTTATCCTGCCACAGCTGGTACTCACTGCATGATGCCTAATTTGCCTGACCCCTATATTGATGATATGCAAAATTATTTCATTAAAGAATTTGATTTAATTAAATCTATTTGTTAACTGGCTAAGCCAAGTAATCAACTGCAGATCCAATTCAGCCTGAGGATAGATTTAAAGATATATGAGCATTTAATAATATCCCATTCTACCAACATAATTTATATGTGATGAGAACATCCAATTACTACACAGATAGTAAGTGAAGGGCACTACTGAATTCTAAATCCTGGAGCTGTGAGTCAGAATGCTTAAATATTAAGTCACCTTACAAGCCTATCAGTGTTTAGTAAAGTGTGATGTAGTTGGGTCTCTCTATCATGTCAGATACTCCCTGCTTCACTGCCATTACAGCAGCCTTTCCTTTCCACCTCACCGGTCTTGTTCTGTCTTATCTGTGCCAAGGACGACAGTGAATCACAAAGTATATAAATTTACTGTGATACATGTGAGAACCCATTTATTGGTTATGATGTCATCAGAATAAAAACTGCAGAAGACAAAAGGAAAATAGATTCATAGTTAAGAAAGCTTTAAACATTTAAACTTCTCTGTTGAAGTCCCCCCTTGACACCTTTTTTGTCATTCTTAACCTTGTAATATACCACTGCAAAGCTTCATATTTACTAGGATAACTGGAAGTAGTTTATTTTATTTTTATTTTTTTAATATTATTCTGCATTTGTTTACTGGGAGAGTCTGACTGGGCAAAATACCCTTTTTCAGTAGAGGCCCGGTGAGAAAATCTCCAATGTTAGTAGATAAGTCTTAGTAGAAAAATATTTTAATACAATGAAGATAAAAACAATAATATTAGCAAAAACATTCATAGTTTTAAAATGACTGAACACAGGGTAAACTGGTCAAGTGAAAAAAACATGACAAGTAGTTACAAAGATACTAGAAGACAATAGTAGTGGAAAACTGGACAAGTCAGAAACATTACAAGTGAATACATGCGCCAAGAATACAATAGTAGTGGATAGTGAGATTGTATAAAATAAGAGTGCATTAGGGATACAGAGACTTATATACCTATATGGTTATTTTATATATTTGGCTTACATAAACATCACCTCAGTTCATTTGAATTACATATGTCATGCATTTGATTATCATATGTACATACTTTTTTCATTGCTTTTTTATATGTATTTGAACTCTTTACAACACTAAAACACTCTGTATTTACTCAAGTTTTTTTTTTTGAAATGCATATTTTTCTCTGCTCTTTATATTTGCCCTTTTGGCCTGGGTCATGGCTCAAAAGGGTCCTCAGACTAGTCCGCCACTTGGTTAACAAATGAAAAAAAAATACAATAAATTAAGCTAATAAAATGACTCTGTAATTACTTTGAAGGAATTGTATTATGAGTTTATATCCAGTAAAGCACAACGCTAAAGATGCATTCATATACATATAGATCAATGAGTGTTACATGAGTTATTTATTTATTTATTTTACATTTGTTGACCGGGCTAGTCTAGCTGGATACATGTCCATTTTCAGTAGAGGCCCGGGGAGAAAAGCTCCAAAAAACAAAAGAATAGAAAATCCATACATACATTTAAAAAAAGTGATAGCAATTAAAACTTACCCAGAACTAAAAAAGCTGTTGTTATAAAAGAAAATAAATTAATTTTATTTTTTTGTATATAAAAGATGCATTAGTCTGAGGAAGTAGTAGAACTAGCAGTAATAATCAATGGGCATTGTATTTGAGATACAATATCTACATATACATCATTATATATATAATAACATGGTATTTAGAGTCTTAAGTCAGAAATTATTAGGTATAAGAGTAGTTGTAATTTGAAAGGAGAAAAGTTAGTCAGGGTTAGTACAGGAGCAGAGCCAGTGTGTCTTAAGAAAGAGCTTTAGATTCTTTTTAAAGAGTGGCAGTGACATTTGTGTAGTGAGATCAGTGGGTAGTAAATTCCATAGTTTTCCTACAGAGTTAGAGTACAGGAAGTCACCTGCTGAGTGATTAGATCTTGAAGTATTAATCAGCAGTTTATTGGAGGAATGTAGGTTCTTATTGTTATTATAATGTGTAATGATGGTAGAGAGTATAGGGGTGTTGGTGGGCTTATACAGGGCCTTGTGGAGAATGGGAAGCTGTAGAAATTGAAGCTGGTTGTGAAATTTTAGCCAGTCTAGTTGTTTTAGATTCAGACAGTGATGGGTTCTGAATGGAGAGCCTGTGGCAAACCTAGCAATATTATTATAGGATGTGGCCAGTTTGTTGAGGTTGTTTTTAGATAAATTAGTATATATAGGGGAGGCATAGAATAGGGGGGAGATTAAGTGGGTTCTGGCTGTAACAGCCCTAGCTATTGGAGTTAGAAAGGGCTTAATTCTGTAAAGGGATCCCAGTTTTTTGTTCACTAATTTTATTGTATTGTTAATGTGGGTATCAAAGTTGAGGTGGTTGTCAATTGTTATTCCTAAGAGTTTAGTGGTTGGGTCGGGAGAAATGATAGTGCCATCATTTGATAAAAGTGTGAGGTGGATGGGAGTTGATTTTCGGGTTGGAGTGAAAAGTAATAATTTAGTTTTCCTAGGGTTAAGGAGGAGACAGCGGTTTGAAAACCATTGTTCTACAGCATTGAAAGCTTTTTGGGTAAGAGATTTAAGTTCAGTTTCAGAGGTGGCTGTGCAAATAATAGTAGAGTCATCTGCATATTGAATGCAGATGGTGTGTGGTATAGCAGTTAGTAGGTCATTAATATAAATGGAAAAAAGGAGTGGACCTAAAATGGAGCCCTGAGGAACTCTGAGGGAGATAGGAAGGTTATTGGATAGTTTATTTTGCCAAAGTACTGCCTGTTGACGGTTTTCAAGGTAAGATTTAAACCAATTCATGGCTTGGGGATCAAATGAGAGGGATTTCAGTATGTGTAGGAGGAGTTGGTGATTAACCATGTCAAAGGCTTTAGATAAATCAATGAAGACTGCAGAGGAGAGATTATTGTTGTTACGGTTTTTATTAATGGTGTCTGTGAAGGATAGCAGGGCAGTGGTGGTATTGTGGAAAGGTCTGAAACCATGTTGACAGTTGGCAAGCAAGTTGTGATGGAGAAGGTGTGAAAATAATTGCTTATGAATGCATTTTTCCATTATTTTTTCAAGGGGAGATAGCAAAGCTATTGGACGGAAGTTAGAGTACTCGTTGGAGTGTCCCCCTTTATGTAGTGGGATGATATGGGAATTTTTCCAGATAGATGGGATAGTTCCTTCATTTATGGTTCTGTTGATCAGGATAGAGATGGGGTAAGCTATGGCTTTAGCTCCTTTTTGGAGGAATTCTGCTGGGAGTTGGTCAGCTGATGGTTTGGTAGGCTTTAATTTTAGGAGAAGGGAACAGATGAAGGAAGTAGACACTGTTTGTAAATGGAAAGGTGAAGGTAGGATAGTGGTAGAAGTTAGCAGATTTGAGGTGTCAGGAGAAAGATGACTAGCAAGATTTTGGATAGCACCAGTGAAATATGAATTGAAGGCATTAGCAGTATGTAAGGGATTGTCAGGGTTAGAGCATAGTGGGTTGGGTGTGCTAGATTGACTTGGGTAGAGAAGTTTGTTAATGCTAGACCAGAATTTTTGTGGTGCATTGTGGAAGGTTTGCTGTGTTTGAAGGTAAAAGTTCTTTTTGTCTAATAGGATGGCTTTTTTGGTATTATTTCTATGTTGTTTATAGGTTTGGTGATCGGAGGGAGTTTTAGTCACGTACCATTTTGTCCAGGATTTATTTCTGAGAAGGATTTTTTGCCTGGTATTATTGGTGAGCCAAGGTGCTGGCTTAGTTTTATATCTAACTGAGCGTGGTGGGGCATGATGATTCAAGATTCCTAGGAATATTGTATTGAAGTTTTCTATGGCTTCATTAAGTGGAAGAAATTTTAATGGTGTCCAATTACATTGTTTGAGTTCAGTTTGGAAAAGTTCTGAGTTGAAGTGTTTTTTTGAGCATATTGTTCTATAGGAGAGAGGGAGAGTTAGGTTGGTCTTATGTCTGATACTATAGGTTAGTGAATGGTCACTGAGGTCATCTGGGAGGGTACCTGCTTTATATGTTTGCTGAGGATTATTTGTAAGAATCCAGTCCAAGGTACTTTCTTTGTTGTTGGTTCTATTAGTTCTGGTAGGGGAGTTAATTGTTTGTGAGAAGCCATAAAGGTTAATATGTGTGGTTGGGTATATATTACTACAGGTCATCCAGTCAATATTGAAATCTCCTAGTACTATGGTTTCTTGTGGGAGACTGAAAGCCAGTTAAGGATATTTTCAAGTGTAGTGATGTTATTACCTGGGGGAAGGTATATACAGATAATGTTTATGGATTTATGTGTGTTGATTTGAAGTTTAGTGATAAGTATTTCAGCACTATTGTTTGATGGTGGGTTAACGCTTAGAGTAGTAACCTGAAGTTCTGATTTATAGAGGATTGCTACCCCTCCTCCCTTTTTGACTGTGCGGTCAAGTCTAATGATATTGTACCCTGGTGGAGTGACTTCATTGTCTTTAACAGTAGGTTTTAGCCATGTTTCAGATAGGCATAAGATGTCAAATAAGTGAACATCTAAAAGGGCATGAAGTTGAGCAATTTTGTTGCCAATGCTACGTATATTGAGGTGAGCTACAGATAATGAGTTAGATGGTTTGGTGGTGGGGTTATTAGTTTTATTTGGGTTGAAGGTTGGAGTATTCAGGGTATTGTTTGGGCCTGGGTTAGGGTCAATATCCCCATCTAGTATTAAGCGTAGCAATAGAATGTGTTTACGGATGAGAGGCTTATGATAGAAGTCAATTACTTTTCTAGTGTTCTGGTTGGTATACTTAATAGGAGTTATTCTATGGTATTTAGCAAGTATATAGCTAGGTTTAGATATAAGGTTAAGGAATGTTGGATAGATAATAAATGCTGGTGTAGAAGTATGTTTAGAGGGGGAGAGAAGTGTAGAGTATAGTGGATGTTCGTAGGAGGTTAAGAGATAGGCAGTAGTTAGCGAGGGTAAGAGAGAGAGTAAGAGTAAGACTTGTAGTTGGAAAGGGGTAGTTGGTTTGGACATTATATTTGTTTGGGATGTAGGGAGAGAAGTAACTGTCAGAGTACTTTAAGCAGGTAAAGAGAATTATTAAGTAGGTGGGGTGCTGTTGGAAGGAGGTTTAAGAAGTGAGGTAAAAAGAGGGTGTGATGAGATAGTGGTGTTGGGGGGAGGTAATTATGTACACAGTTTGATTGGTGTAAATGTGATGTGGGTGTGGCTATGGAGGGATAAATGTAGGAGCACTGGGGGTGGGTGAGAATTGGGGGCAGGGTAGGGGAGCGGAGTGAGCCCGCAGGGCGAACGGAGCGGGAAGAGACACAAGAGTGGATTGTCAAGGGTGACAATCAGTGAGGAATGAAAAATACGCAGGTAAGTCTGAAGGTAAGAGATTATGGAAAACTGTTGAAAGGCTGACAGGAGTAGGTGTGTGTGGGGAGTAGAGTGCAATTAAAGATATTGAAGGTCAAGGGGAGATATAGTAAAATAGACAGTCATAGGAAATCTGGAAAGGGAGTTAGATAAGTATGGATAAGCAAGTGAGAAGAGATAAATAATTCTGAGGCTGAGATAGAGGCGCCACCTAGTGGTCAGTCCCTTTACTACAGTTAAGTGGTTTCCTAAGTAGGGGGATGTCAGGCCAGAGAGAGGAGGAGGTAAAAACTACTTAGGTATAATGATGGTATGAGCTGAGTTTCCTGGTCCAGGTTATCACTGCACACTTTTTATTATGTGAGGAAACACTATTGCTTTTCGCTGGTGTTATAGTTGGTCAAATTATGCTATGGTTATAGTTCATTATATCAACCATTACATAATTCTTGGGCTTTCCCCTTTCTTCCTATTTGTACAACCCAGGAGTTAGTTTATTTAATTTCTGGGGGTTGGGAGCAGACTCACCCCAATTAAAAGTTATTTTTTTTGTGTGTTTCATTTTATAATTGCAAATGTAACCTATTGATTTACATTTGCAATGATTTTTTCATTGATTTTAGTTGCAATGAATGGTATTTTTTGTGTTTCGATCAAACTCCCCAGCAATTTTATTATAACCTCACATATACATATATAAATATACATACACTCACACACAGATATATATATATATTTCTATCTATCTATATATATATATATATATATATATATATATATATATATATATATATATATATATATATATATATATATATATATATATATATATATATATATATATGCTGTGTCTTTCGGCTTTTCCCAGTTAGGGGTTGCCACAGCGGAACTCTGGTCCGCTAATGATTGGCAGTTGATTTTTACGTACCACCTTGCCTGGCTCACAACCTTCAACGAAGGTATGCCCATTCACGCATGTCTCCACGCAGAAGACGCTCTAGCTGAGAATTGAACCGGACAGCATCTTACTGTGAGGCGACAACACTACCGCAGCTATATATTTATATATATATATATATATATATATATATATATATATATATATATATATATATATATATATATATATATATACAGTACCATGAAATTGCATTATTGTGAAAGCCGGTTTTCTGAACTGGCAAAAAACAAAAGAAATACTGATAAAATCAGTATTTTGCAGGGGGGCAAGCTCCCCGGCACCCCCATGTGGGGGCTGTGCCCCCACCCCCCTACTTAAATATGCCAACTCCGAGATCACACTACAGTGCAGAAACAGAAAATATTTCCGTTACGCACTGTATGCAGATCTCTATGCAGTCCGGTCGAGCTTTCCCAAACTCGATCATATGGAGTCCGGCATATGAAGTTCGAGATTGTGGGAATTTGGCCATTTGCAGTAGACCCATATATATATATATATATATATATATATATATATATATATATATATATATATATATATATATATATATATAGATATAGATATATAAGCATCAGAGACTATCCATGTGCAACTAGCAGTGGGTAAAACTGCCTTCCAGTTTATAGTCTGCTACAGACCACCCTCCCAAACCCAGGAACCCCACTCGGCCTTCCTGAGAACACTGGAAAATATGAAGGTCTCTCCGAACACCATTATATTGGGCGACTTCACCTACCCAAACATAGATTGGGAGCATTACTCTAGCTCCAACACCCTAGCCCAAAGGTTCCTAGAATTCATAAACTCAAATGCTATGGAACAACTTGTTACCACTCCCACAAGAGGGGAAAACATACTGGACCTGATCATCACCAACATGGGGACTCTATGCTCCAGACCAGAAGTGTATCCCTCACTGGTAAGATCAGACAATAAACTGATCTCACTGGATATTCACATCCCGACCCCACCCCCTGCCCAGAAAACCACAGTGAAAAACTTCTCTAAAGCAAATTTCACACTCTTCAAAACCGAGGTGGAATCCTTCAAAGCCCCCGGGCCCGTGGAAAATACAACCCAGACCGCAGAATCCTTTATAAATGCATTCTATGAACACCTTCAGGAATGCATGGATCATGCAATGCCAAATAAAACCAAGACCCAATCCTCCAAAGGCAGACGACTTGTCTGGTGGACCCCAGCCATAAACAAACTATACAATAGAAGGAGGAAGCTACTACATGATAGAGCAAAATCCCAAAAAGGGAAGGCATCTCTGATCAGTATTAGCAAAAAAATAAGGGCACTCATAAAATCGTCAAAGGCCAGCTTCAAGAGAAAACTTGCACAGGACACTAAGGATAATCACAAGGCTTTCTTTAGTTATGTTAGGAACCTGGGTGGGAATTCCCAGATATGCTCAGAATTAGTCCAAAATGACAAAAAATACACCGAACCCACAGACATTGCCAACATCCTAGCTGAGAGGTTCAGCGCAACCCCCCCCCTCCCCACCAAAAGGGCAAATATCTATCCCAGCAGAGTGCTGCCCCCCTGACATCTCAGATGCTCAGGTGGGAGCCGCCCTCTCCAAAGCAAAAAACACAGCATCAATGGGACCAGACGGTGTCCCAGGCTGCATCCTACATGAACTCCAAGAAGAGCTAAACCCAAACATAAAACTACTGTTCAATCTCAGCCTTACTACAGGATATGTACCCAAAGAGTGGCGTACAGCAACAGTGGTCCCTCTCCACAAAGGTGGTTCCTCAACGGACCCTGGAAACTATCGCCCCATAAGCCTGACTAGCTTGGTCTGCAAAGCTATGGAAAGGATCATCATGGACCTCATAAATAAAGATATTGGGGACCTACAGACACTGGATCCTACCCAGTTTGGCTTTGTTAAGGGCAGATCCTGCCTCTTAAACCTGGTTGACTTCTTTGAAACAGTCACCAAGGCCATTGACGAAGGGAAGGTGGTCCACACAGCCTATCTGGACCTCGCAAAAGCCTTCGATACAATACCCCACTCGGGCATTATAGATAAGCTCACCAGCTTAAATATAAACCCCTATGTCACTAGATGGGTTGCAAACTGGCTCAAGGACAGAACCCACATGGTTAGAATTGCTGGAGCCATGTCAGACTCCAAACCAGTTACAAGTGGCATCCCACAAGGCTCAGTCCTGAGACCGCTCTTGTTTGGTATATATTTCTCGGAGGTACAGGCCAGCACGGAAGGACTGTGGCTGACCAAGTTCGCAGATGACTGCAAACTGGGCGCCATAATCGACGCTCCAGCCGACACAAGCATCCTCCAAAAGAGCCTCATAGAAACAGACAACTGGTGCCAGAGCCATGGCCTCAAGCTAAATGCCAAAAAGTGTATAGTCATCCCCTTTGGCAAAAACAAAGTGGCCACAAATTACCACATAGGTGGTAATCCATTAAGTACAGAAGAAGTAATTAGGGACCTGGGGACCCAAGTTGATAGCAATCTCTCATTTGACAACCACGTGGCCAAAGTGGTTAGAAAAACATTTTATATAGCCCACCTAATCATGAAGGGATTCACATCTAGATTAGGGGAGGTCATCATGCCTCTTTACTCATTCCTCATCAGGCCCATAATCAAGTACAATGCCCCTTTTGGGATGTACCTTACCAAACACCTGCAGCAACTGGAAAGACCCCAAAAGTACCTCACCAAGAGGATCAAAGGGCTCAAACAGATGCCATATGCTGCCTGGTTAAAAAAACACCAGCTCTACTCAGTGGCATACCGCCTGCTCAGAGGTGACCTGTGCCTGATGTATAAGGCCATGTCCAACCCGGAATTAAGGGACATGCTGCACCTCAAAAACTCCAAATCCCATCGAGCTACACGCTTAAGAGACTTGAACCTCAGCACTGAAATAAATAGGACATGCTGGAGGGACAGATTCATAACCCAGAGGCTCCCTTCACTCTGGAATAAAATCCCAGTCCAGGTTAGGCAGAGTCCCTCATTGACTCTCTTCAAGAGAAATCTTGATGAGTGGATGGGAGATCATAGGTTTACCCCGGGTATCACTTCTGGGTCACTGTTAGACAGAGGCACAGTATACTAACCTCGAAAAAGGGCATAGCAAAATTAATTTAAAATGGGTGGCGAAAGCCAAACACACTCTGGCTAGACTTATAAATGCCCTAGGGCAGATAGCCTTGTATGAACCTATGAACCTATATAAAGAGAGAGAGAGATTTTTTTTAATTAATAATAATGTACATAAACTACTCATTATTGAGAATTTTTAGTTATTAACCAGACCACTAGATAAAAAGTAAATACCATGTACTTTTTTGGATAGTTTAGAGTAGTTAATAACTAGCTTGCATTTGGGAGGGAATAAAAAAGGCTGTGCAAATGTAATACAGGCAAGGATCAGTAGGTAGGACTGAACACCAGACCTTGGAGTAGTGAATCAAGGAACTAAGGTAATCACCTACTATGCCCGCAAACTAAGTGCCTCACCAAACGTATGTACAGGTCATATGTATAAATATAAGTAAGGCCAATCTATAACCAAATGGGCTAAGTTATTTTGATCACTTTAAAAGAAAATTGGCTAGGCTTAAGATGACCCACAAGTGCAGCTATCCTAATATTTACCTATGAACATATATAGATAGATAGCTTTAATATATAGAAATGTATAGATCTAATATATACAGATATATAGATCATCATCATCTCCTTTCGGCTTATCCTCGTTAGGGGTTGCCACAGTGGAACAACAGTCTGCAGAATGATTGGCAGAGGAGTTTTTACAGTGTTGCATTGCCAGCCTGGCGCTCACCCTTCCACAAAAGGCACACACACTCACACCTAGGGACAATTGAGAGTGTCCATTCCACCTACAGCATGTCTTTGGGATGTGGGAGGAAACCCACATGAAGGACATGCAGACTCCGCACAGAAGGCAACCCAGCCAAGAATCGAACTGGAGAACCTCTTGTTGTGAGGCAACAATGCTAACTGCTGCACCACTGCGGCCGCCCATATACAAATATAGAAATATAGATCTATATGTATATTTATTTATTTATTTATTTATTAATGTATTTATTTATTCAAAGAGCTTCACAACTGGTTAAAAAAACTAAAACTAGGCAACAGAGATAAAAAAGAACATTACCTAAAACTTCAGACCAACCACCAGCAGAACCCAGAGAAATTCTTGAGTTCCATTACCTCACTACTTAAACCAGGCAAAAAAACAACCCCTGCCCACTCCCTAACAAATGTCCCAAAGAAATAGCCTCCAGTTTTAATACCTTCTTTATCAACTCCATAGCTGACATCACAGCAAAATTCTCTCAGACAAATTACTCCACTAGCCAAACATCCACACTTAGATCACCTACCCACTCCCTCTCCCCTACAGAACCTCAGCTCTCACAAGAACCTAGCACCCACCCCTCTTCTTCCTTTACCCTAAAACCCACCTAAACCTCAACTATAAAATGACTACTATTAAAACTAAAACCCTGCTCAAATGCCTGTGATAATCTACCCTCAGTGTACCAAAAAATTGCCGTTAATAGTATGTCTTACCCTATAAGCATACTTATAAACATAGCCATCCTAGAGATCTATGATTCCAAGGTCTGAAAAAAGGCATTCATCCTCCTGCTCCTTAAAGGAGTCAACAATACTGTCTTTACTAACGTCTGACCCATTGATATTCTCTCTCGAGTCTCCAGAATCCTTTAAAATGCATCAATTCTCAACTTTCTTGGGTGGCGTAAGCCAGGGAACCTTGTTGGCTAGGCTTACATAGGCCCTTGGGCCGATAGCCTAGTACCTGCCTATGAACCTATGAACCTATGAACTTCTCTGCTACTTTCCGGACAACCAAATGCTGTTATCTTCACAACATGGCTTCAGACCTGGCCATAGTAACCACTACTGCCCCTCTATACTTTATGGATACAGTAAACAGAGCCCATGACACTGGTAAAATTGTCTCAGCCCTCTTCCTTGACCTATCCAAAGCCTTCAGCCCCATTTCTCACCCTCTTCTCATCCAACTCTCCATGGTCGGTCTGTCCCACTCCCGCCCTAAACTGGTTCTCCAGGTATTTACATGAAAGACAACAGGCTGTCAAATGGCAAAATGCCATCTCTCCTTTCCTCAATGCCACCACCGGTGTTTCCCAATGCTCCATACTTGGACCAGTCCTATTTAGCATATTCATAAACAACTTCAACCCATTGGTATCTCAGTGAACCATCATTCAGTACACAGATGACTCCATTATCATCTGCTCTGCTAACTCTTTTTCTGACTTACTTATACTGGCTCAAAATTACTTTTCCTTCACAGAATCCTGGATGCACAACCACCTAACCCTAAACCCAAAAAACTCCAAAATCATTCTTTTCAACCCAAAGAAAACACCCCCTTTAAATTAGACAGATTTCACCATCTTCTCTGTTAATAAATCATTAATAGTTGTTACACACACAAAACTCCTCACAGTCACTATTGACAAACACATGAAATTTGACCTTCATATACAGCAAAACATTTGCAAAACACACTTTAAACTTGGTACCCTTTATAGGCATAGTCACTTCCTAAGCCCATCCACAAGAATAATCTTAGCCTCAACATACCTACTACCAGCATGGTCTGAAGTGCCCCTCTTCTTACTAATATCCAAAGCACCTCTAAACTCAAACTCCAGACATGCTACACTTTGTTTCTTTCGGCTTTTCCCAGTTAGGGGTTGCCACAGCAGAACTCCGGTCTGCTAATGATTGGCAGTTGATTTTTATGTACCGGCTTGCCAGGCCTGCTGCATAACCTTCAACGAAGGTACGCCCATTCACACATGTCTCCACGCAGAAGACGCTCTAGCTGAGAATCAAACCGGACAGCGTCTTACTGTCAGGTGACAACGCTACCGCAGCACCACCACCGCGGGTCCAGACATGCTACACTAAAATTGCCAAATTTGTAACCAACTCCAAATACTCCACCCATGACTGTACTGCCTTAAATTGACTGAAATGGCTAGAACTACCTCTCCTAACTGCAACTAACCACAACTCTCAAAATACTCTTCAAACCCTACAACTGCCCTGCCCTTAGCTCAACATTCAACAACAACCACCCAAATAGGCCCCTTAGAACAGGGGATGAAAAGCTCTTACAAGTTAACAAACCTAACCTCCCATCTGGCCAGCTTCTTTACTCTTTCTCAATAGCCAAGAACTGGAATGCTTTGCCTCTAACCATCAGAACATTTCAAAGCACCTGCCATTTCAAAACTTCCCTTCATATCCACCTCTGTTTACGCTGGAAGTGTAGTTGAACCAAGCCCCTCTAGAATATCTAGACCACCATATTTTTTGTCATCACTGTTTTTATATGGAATTGTACTAATATATATAGAAATTATAGTCACAATTAGCCATGTATATACTTAATTTGAACTGATTGTATACGATTGTACTGTTGCTCAAAAATGCTCCTGTTTCAGGATAATCTCAACACTTATATATACTATTTCCTTGTAACTGTGCTGTAATTTCTTTGCAATTTCATTGTAATTACATCTTGTACTGTGGAGCTTTTATTCCCGGGCCTCCACTGAAAATGAGTTTTGTTGGCGCAGTGAACTTTCCCGGTAAACAAAAAGCAAATAAATAATAAAATAATAAATATACAAATACATATATACATACACAGGCACACACACATTCATTCATGACACATTGAAAAAAGATATGTCTTGGTTAAAGACTGCATGAAAACGTTAGATCTTACATTACTGTTATTGTAATGGTAACCTGGCATGGCATGTGTAAAATACTGAACTTTGAATTCTGCATGCAATGAAAATATTAACATCTGAATATATTTGGTTGGCCTGACTGGTTTGATGAACACATTTGTTATCTAAGAACTGGTCACTGTATCTGTACAGGTTTTAGCTATTAGAACCAGCTTATATTATTTGCAAATTAAAAAAATAAAGTAAAACAGAAGATAACACATTCTGTCAAAATGTAACAGCTAATAATCTAAAAGATGATGATTCTAATAAAGAAATAACGCCCTTTCTGTATGTAATTTCCTGTTTTCTTTCTAGTTTAGCACATACACTTATATTTTCCATCTGTAAAATAGAAAAGGATGTGTACTGCAATTATTGTATATAAAAGTTTAATTTAAACTGCCTGCTATAATTTTTTTTCTGTCTTGTGGCATCATTTTATATATTTAGCATGCTTGGTTACATAATCTCTGCAGCAGCTGTATTGCAGAAAGGTTCCTTTTGCAGATAATCTTTGTATGTGTTTCTAATAAATAAGGATATATCATACAGGGAAAACTGTCAAGTAACTAATGTCACTGAATTGAAAACAAATGCAGTAAATAAACATAAAAATAGAAAATTCTGTTTTATTCCGATCCTTAATTTCTGAGTTTGACATACATTTGATGACAATTTGTGATAAACTAGTAAGGGTCCATTCATATCTTTACTAAATAAGTGCATATCTACTGTATGCTGGATATACTTGTAGTCTGTTAAACACATTGTCTCACACTTATGAGTGTTGAGACACTATTCTTTAAACATTTATACTTGTTTTTAGGGTCCCTTAATTATGCTATTACAGCCTTATAAAAAGGCATGCATGCATAGAGTACATAAGAAACGGTATTTGTCTCAGGGTCTGCCACAGCATTTTGAAATAATTAAAGTATGGTCCATTTACTAGATTTTTCTTGTTGAAAAATGTAAATACCACCACAGACTCTGTCAATATGAACAGCTGTAAGCAAACATAATGAGCATGCTTCACTTTTGGCAGCTGTAAACTGAGTCAAAGAGGAAGTCAACTGATAAGGGGATGTTGTAATTTATCAACTGGAATATTCTGAGTAAATAAGCTGACACAGAAATAGATAACAACAACTTGTAATCAAGAGCAGAAGGATAGCACTCAGGATTCTCTTGGCAGCTGGCAGGCTACACTTAAATGCTGCAAGTGCATTGTATTGCTTATGTGTTGCAGCCATATGTCACATAGCAAAATGCATACCATCCAGTGAAGGGAAGTCGGTATTGAGCTATAAATAAACACTATCCCAAAGGGATTTTTTCACACATCTGAGTGCCAGATTTAAAAATGGAGTTTTTCATGCAGGTTTAAATATGGAACAGGAGTATGTTCCTGTATGAAAGTATGAAAGTGGTTTTATTTCACAGTGTACTCAGACAAAGTAAGGACACCTAGTTGGATACATAGCATCACAAAGTGACAAAGAGAGAGAGAGAGAGAGAATTATTCTCATCTAGAGGTCCAGTTTGAAACTTTAGCAGTTTCAAAAAGAATGCAGACTGATAAAGCAACAAATTCTAAAGTATTAAAACATTTACGCTACACATGCATGCATTTTGTTTCTAACTATGAACACTAATTCATCTCTTATTTCATCCCAAGGCACCATCATCCTTTGTTCTTTTATGTGTACATTGGCAATGCAGAAATAGTCATGATAGTAAGGTACCCATGTTATCATGTTTTGGGTGCAGGATGATAAATTACAGCAATCTATTATGAATAGGCTTCATCATAATATGACAACATTCTGATATTCACACTTCCCCACACAGAAAAGATCCTCAGAAATGACTAATCATTCGTCAAATTTTGCATCAAATCATTACTGATGTCCCACCAAAGTTTTTGGGAAATTACTTTCATTCCACAAACTACTCTAATACAAGTAAACTTCAGAAAAGATCTCTTAGTCAATTAAATGATATTGATGCCTTTTTGATCTGACCGCCACATGTATTACCTTCACTTACGCCTTAACAATCAATCCTTTACTTTTTAAAGTATTCCTTATCCTTATACCCCATAATCCATTTGCTGCACACATGTGAGTTGATCTTATTAGCTGGTGTTTGTGGGGGGGCAGTTATGTTCACAGACTGCCCATAAGATGACACTTTTCCTCTTGTTTATTTAAATGCTATAGTCTCTTCCTCCTGACACAGTGCCTTCACTACTCATATGCTCACTTCCATATTCCTATCATTTGCCTTCCCTAAACTGTACCTGCCCAAAAACATGCATCACCATGTTGCCTTATTGCTTTTCCTTCCCTATAGCTATTCCTTCTTATCGCAGGCCCATTACTTCAAAATATATACCTCTGTTCCTCATCCTCCTTGTAGTAAGCCTACACCTGCATGTATTGTGCATGTGTTAAATCAGATGATGGAGAGGGAAAGCAAAATGCTATAAATATGTATTTCCTCACCCAACTATTTATCCTGTTTCCTTCACCAAATGCAATGACCAGCTCTAAGTCTTCAGTAAAGAGTTGTACAGTTTCACTATCCTTTGTGCAATGACACGCTCTTTCTTTTCTTTTATAGACTATATTATGCTGTCACTGTCTCTCATTAGTTCATTGAATTTGAATGCAGAAATATACCCCATAAGGAAATTTATTAACATCCATACTTCCCTAGTTTGATCAGTGTTCGAATTCATATTTTCTTCCTTGTGTCAGACTGGAAACTAGTTGACTTCCTACCAGCGATTAAGGTATCCATTTATGGGTAACTTACACTAGCAGCCAACACACTACATTACAGACCATAACTCATTTGACATTCATTTTAGTTCTTCTCTTCTCTGTTATTCAGTTGTTCATGGCAACCTCAGATGAGTTGTAAAAATGCAGACCGCATTTGAATGTAAAGATGAATTGTGAATGCAGTATTTTTGTTGTCCTACTGCAATATTTATTCAGCCAATGACTTCATTTTATATTCCTTTTTATATTCTGCTGTATAATTTTTTATAACAGATACTCAGATATCAATGCAATATGTGGATTTCTGAAAAGAAAAGAAACATTTCTTAAGTCTATGAGCTCATATTTTCCCCCATATTACATTGCCTATGCTACCGATGTCTTGACTTGTATGAGAAATTGCTTTTAGTCTGAAGAAGTCTCCATTGTAGGAGACGAAAGCGCTTACTTTTGGCAGTTGTGGAATTAAACTGAACTTTTATTTCTCCGTGCTGACATTGTGTTTTTGTTTTGTGGATATTTTAGTTAATAGCGTGCTGCTGTTTTGGTTTTTATCCGGATGAATAACAAGCACCTCACCTCTCCATTACAACACTGGTCCTCTGAAATTCTGTTTGTTTGCTGCCTAGCCACTGCAGCTACTTTAACCAGATTGGCAAATACATTTCCCAGCTGAGTGAATGAGTGTATCACAGACCATATGATTCAACTTGAAATTCTATAGCAAAAGAGTCAGTTGTTTGTCCTACTCAATGTCAATACAACTTCTTAATTGCTCCCTTACTTTGTTTGGCACTAACTCTCAAAAGCAATAAAATAAAACATGAAGAGCATGGAAATTTAGTGGTGGATCCAAATGATTTTTGTGTTGTGTAACCTAACCAAAGTCTGATTATATGTTCTACCTGTTTAAATGAATATAAAAGTGTACTTTTTAGAAGAAACTTCATTGATTTAAGAACATTCTTGAATATTAGTGGAGTATTCAAGTCAGAATATAATGACAGACATTTGAGTTTTAGGCTTTGTACCCTTCAACAAATTCATGCTAATCCAAAACCTGTTATTCTATCAACTTTCTAGAGTAATATTTAAAAATTGTCCCTACTTTTGGACCCTTGCCCTGTATTGCTTACGGCTTTGTCCAGATTTCTTGCTCTAACAGCATGAGAGGTATGGAGGTGTTAACTCTACACATTAAACAGTATTATTTCAATTTCACTTGTCATTTTTAGCTATATCTTTATGTCTAACTCCCCTCCACAATAATTAGTCTTAAACAACTCCTTTCTTGAATGACATTTGATTGTCAAATATGTATTAATCTTTTATGCATCAGCCATACCATTCTGTCTGTTTTTAGCCATGATTTATATACTGTCCACAATGTCTCTAGAATGCTATTATCCTAAACATGCAATGAAAAAATAGCTCATATTGCACTCAAAGTGCCT
The DNA here is from genome assembly GCF_019279795.1 of Protopterus annectens. Classification (NCBI taxonomy): domain Eukaryota; kingdom Metazoa; phylum Chordata; order Ceratodontiformes; family Protopteridae; genus Protopterus; species Protopterus annectens. The sequence continues at coordinate 950,435,611 of NC_056731.1, forward strand.
TCACAAAGCCAATTGCTCGATATAGTTACTAGTAACACCATTGTGTTAATATTCTGGAAAAGATTTAACATTCATAAATACCTCTACATCATAAGCAACCACCACAGTTGTATTATTACCTTGTGGTTTGGGCTTATTCCAATGATTTCATATGTTAAGATCATACTGCGATGTCCCTACTCTGGGCCAGTAATGAAGGAGCCTAAATACTCACCATTAACACTGGATAGGGGCATTCCCTTGGAATACAAATAGATACACTCAGTATTTCCAGAAGCAGACCTCTCTGTATCAAGCACAATTTCCCTTAAGAGCACACAGGGCGCACATCCCCGGGGTAGGAGTGTCTCTATCTCTCTCCCTCCAAGTCCCCAGTAAGACTCTCCAATGGCACAGCTGTAGGGTTAGATCCTCAGCTGAGTGTTCAAGCCAAGTCCTCCAGCACCCTCTCTGTGAAATCAGTGCTTTTGCCCCTGCCCACATAGCTGCCACACACACTCTTTAAGATTTAATTTGCACACACACTCATACACACACACACACACACACACACACACACACACACACACACACACACACACACACACACACCTGGGAAAGGCTCCCACAGATTTACTAGTGATGCCTCCTTTATCACTGCCACCAGTCTGTTACTATAAGGCTCTTAAAATGGTACCCAATTGTACTCAGTGAAATAAGTATTAATGCGAATGGTAATATTGACCAGACAGCAAGGCTTTCAGGAGTGGCTAGAGTTATCACTAAATAAATATACACAAACACTCTCAAAGCTTAAATTTTATTTAAAAAGGTCCATCCACAATGAGAAGTTTAAATGTATTTAATGATAAATAATAAAAGAACATGTTAATACTAAATATCTGTTCAGAGTAAACACCAGAGTTTCAGCCACAGGGAATATTAAAAAATAACACAGATGGAATGTTTCACACATTTGTAGAAAAACAACAGTATTTAGCTAATCTCACTATCTATTCCTGATTGACTAAAGGAATTACTGTTCCTACTTACTGAATAGAGCAAGGCAAGAGGGAGTGGTCCTTGTCAGATCTAAGACAGAATACACAATGCTGCTGAGACTTCAGTGTTGTCTAATATTAAACCATTATTTCTGTACAGAATGACATCACATACATCTGGTAATCTGACTCTGTTTACAACCAAAGATCCTTACTGTAAAAAGAGCAACAACTGTAAATAACAAAAATCTCAACGTCAAGAAACAGTCTTTATTCAGCATTTAAAGCTTTTGGGTCCACACCCTTTTTCAATGCTAAAACACATTAAACTCAGCACAATCAGACTTTTAAAATAGGAGCATGACTATCACATGACTACAGCCAGCCAATCATGTGGTAGTATATGAGACACAATGCATATATAAATATAAAAAGATACCTGATAAGAATTATATAAATACATTTATACACAGTACAATATAAACAATACAATATAAATATAATACTTTATATAAAATAATATAAAACTTTCTTAAAAATCTTAAACAATATTTAATATTTAGTATTCTGCAGCTTTACTAAAATAGGTAGTTACACAGTATTAAGACCAGGTGGAACATCTACAGCTAATCGCAATATCCACTCGTATTCCTTTGTCTCAAGCAGATTATTTAAATCACTACCCCGTAAAGATCTATAGACTACATCTATTACTCTGAATTTAAACTTGAGACTGTTATCAGTGTTTATAATGTGTTTACTTAATGCATTCTTATCATTATTTCTCCGTATGTCTGATTTATGTTCTATAATTCATTCCTTTAACTTTCTAGTGGTTTTATCCACATAGAAAGAAGGACACTGGACACAAGTTGCCAAGTAAACCACATTAACACTGGTACAATTCGCTGTTACTTTAAAACTATAGACCACATTTGTGGTCGGGTGTCTAAATGTTTCACTACCTGTACCTAAGATATCAGTGCAACAGGAACAATCCCTACAATTAAAGGTGGCAAACCTCATTTCTAACCATGGTATATGTTGAGAATTAAAATCTTTATAGCACAATTTACTTTTCAAGTTTCTCAAGTTTTTATATGAGAAATATGGCTTAACACCTAATATCTCCTTAATCTCAGGTGAATCCATTAATATTAACCAATTCTTCTGTATAATTTGTTTTACAATAGGTGTTCTGCCATTTTATGTCCTAATGTATCTAATTTTCCTCAATTCCTGAGATAACATTTATATTAGGACTATCATAATCTTCTTTGGCACTAAAAATAGGTTTAAGTGTTGATGTTCTCTCCCTTATGTCTCTCTCACTCATCTCCTGCACCTGTTGGTGAGCATAACCACTCAATAAAAATTAATTCTTCAAGTCTTCTAACTGTATTAAGAAGACAGAGTCATCTGTATTTAATCTACTAACCCTATTAAATTGTGCTGTCATTATTCCTGTAAAGACATGTGGAGCATGCATGCTACATCTATTGATATACCTCCCTGCATGCACCTGTTTCCTATGAATACTGGTCTCTAATCCACCATGTTTCAACTTTAACTGTAGGTCCAAAAACACAATATCAGTTTCAGAGTATTCCATCTTAAATTTAAAAAAAGTGGTGACACACACACACTCTTTAAGATTTAATTTGCGCGCACACACACACACACACACACACACACACACACACACACACACACACACACACACACACACACACACATGCACCTGGGAATGGCTCCCACAGGTTTACTAGCAATGCCTCCTTTATCACTGCCACCAGTCTGTTACTATAAGGCTCTTAAAATGGTACCCAGTTGTACTGAGTGAAATAAGTATTAATGCGAATGGTAATGTTGATCAAACAGCAAGGCTTTCATTAAATAAATATATGCAAACACTCTCAAAGCTTATATTTTATTTAAAAGGCTCATTCACAATGAGATGTTTAAATATATTTAATGATAAATAATAAAATAACATGTTAATACTAAATATCTATTTACAGTAAACACCAGAGTTTCAGCCACAGGGAATATTAAAAAATAACACAAATGGAACATTTCACACAGTTATAGACAAACAAAAAACAGTATTTAGCTAGTCTCACTATCTATTCCTGATTGATTAAACAATTACTGTTCCTACTTACTGAATAGAGCAAGACAAGAGGGAGTGGTCCTTGTTGACAGATCTAAGACGGAATACACAATGCCGCTGAGACTTCAGTGTTGTCTAATATTAAAACATTATTTCTGTAAAGAATGACATCTCATACATCTGGTCATCTGACTCTGTTTCCCATGGTATCACCATCACTAGAAGCGACCAGGGTTTACCACCTATATGCTACAACAAACACAGAGCTTTGCTCAGATGTGGTGCAGCTGCTGGAAGTCATAAAACCATTTCACTCTTCCTACAGGAGGTGCCAACTATTTTCTAGCACAGATATTGCATCTCTGGCTCCATTCAAAACTTTTGGATAACATCTTTATGGCTTAAACCCATAAAGTTATTTAATTTCAAGAATATTTTGCAAAGTCAGATGGATTAAGATGAACCTCTTCACTTCCAGTTATATGCTCTTACAAAGTAAACATTTAATTGTTGCAGTAATTAATTGACATTTCTTTTCCTTTCAGCAGGGTGCACTGTTGACACCTTTTAACACAAGCAAACATCATAAATACATTTTCAGCACAAGCATCTGTACAAGTCAGTTTGATATACAAATGACATATAATTATTTACACAATTCCAGCTACCTGTGCTGGCATATGTTACAAATCCACTTCCCCATTTTTCCTGGCATAGCTGGCAGTACCTCCTATCATCACACATATTGGGCTGACATCTGTTTGTCTTGTACAATGCAGTCTTACATTGCTTTATGTTATCATATCTTGTTATGCTATGTCATGTAATGACACACTGTGGCCAAAAAAAACAAAGTCTTTTTTAATGTCAGTCTTATGGCATCATGTCATGTAATAGGGGTAGCAGCAGTGCAGTCTTACAAACACATGAACTCTCTGAAAAATGCATATCTAAATAGGTTTCAGCATGGATGGACAGAAATCTTACGAGCAAAGCTAAAGCCCAGGACCACAATAATGATGTTTAATCTAAGTTCTAGTTTTCATCAGCAAGTCCTAAATATATCACATCTTTTATGAAACAGCCTCCAAACTCCTATTATTATCAGTACAATAACTTTGTGGCTGCACTTTTTTTTTAAAAAAAAAAGATAAAGCCCCATAAAAAGTATAGTTCTGTATACTTTCATCCACAACAGACACAGTGCTCCATCAGACATGTATGTTTTTGTATATTGTTTAGACAGCAGACACTTCACATGCATCTTTAGAATAAGTAGTTTGTTATCCAAAGAGCAATATTAGAAACACTTCACCATGCAAAAGGAAAACATAAACAGTAACAATCACATAAAAGTAAAGCAAACAGTTCAGTCTTTCTGATACAGAGCATAGGTGCTCAGTTTGAGTGCTGATAAAACAATCACAGGTAGCTGACAATTACAAACGCACTTCTACATACTAGATAAATAAAATGAAACCCTTTACAACATAATCTTTGTTAAAAATCGAGCACTTTTTCTGTTACTAGGACTTCCACTGCTTTAAGACATAAGATTGTTTCTCTTTTACCAGGACTTGACTAGATGTCTTGTAGACTCCCATTTCAGACCTGACTGCTCTGGCCTCAGTTATTTCTCCTTTACTCTGATACGTTTCTAGATCCAGCACCTATGCCACATGGATATCAGACTTACGTTAAAAAATGTGAAGGTATAGAGGTGAAGCTAATCATCTTCCACCAAGTAATTATTTTTTAGAGACTAGGGTGTATTCTTCTCTTAATCTGCAGTTTCTTGACTGTGAATATACTATTCCCCCAGGTATTACATTCACTTCTCCATACACCTTATATTCACTAAAATATTAATTTTATGCTTGTCTTCCACCTTGCCAAGGCTTTCTATTATGCTGTGTTAAGGTGTACCCACTGACTTCAAGCCCCTTGGAAGGTCTGAGGCTTTTGGTATGCCATCTACGTTGTGTTGGTGAGGACTGAGTTAGTGCTGCAGGCTGAAATGGAATGGCTGCAGTTCCAGCTCTTATCTGCACAGCCTGACAGCACCTTACTTCTGTTGTTGCAGTCACTGTAGTGCAGCATGAGCTGTAGCTAGGGTCAATTCCCTTCCTAGAAAATAGTAACAAAAGAATGCTAAGACCCATTTAATAGCTAGGTACTACCTTTCTAATGTATAATACATGATCTCTGTCTTGCTTTAACAGATCAGGTTTTTATCATTCTCCAGTCTCTGTGGCAAACTGCCCCTCCCTCCTTCCACTTTGAAGAGTCTGTATAGACAATGAATGGATTGGCAAAGTCAGGGCATATTACATCTAGTTCTCAAATTCTAATGTCCATCTGACACGTTAAGATAACATTCCCTTAGTAAAATTTATAAAGGGACATAATATTGCTGCAATTTGGGGAATAAACCTTGTATAATAACCTGCAAATCATAAAAAGGCCCTTACATTGTTTGGGAGCTGGTCATTCTTTAAAGCTTCTATTTCTTTATTTTCTGGAGTCTAATCATTCCCCTTCCAGTTATATAACCAAGATTCCACACAATGGTCATTTCCATTTTGCATTTGAGAGCATTAACAGTGGGCCCAGCCATCCTTAGGGAATCTAACACAGATTATACTTATGGAAAACTTAAATCTCAGTCATCCAATTGTGTGATGACATCATCCAAACAAACCACGTGATATGGATGGTAAGGTCTCAGTGCATGTTCCATCAACTGTTTGAATGTGATTGGGACTCCATGCAGGCCAAAGAAGAGGACAATATATTAGTATTGACTATCCACTGCTGAAAAGGCAGTTTTCTTCTTAGCCTCATCAGTTAAAACAATTTACCAGTATCCCCTTCACTGGTTAAAAAACTACCTTACAATAATCACATTATGAACTTATCTATCAGGGGCATAGGTTAACTGTCATACAATTTATCAACTCATCCTCCCAGGGCATAAGGGCAACTGTCATATTTGAAGAAATTAATTATTGGGAAATAATTACAAAATTGGAAAGTGCTGTTTGTTCAGATCTATATTAGTTCACCAAAATTCATTTTCAGTGATTCTCTGAATATTCCTAGGGCAAAGAAGTAGTTTGCGAACTACACAACTTTGCCCTTTTCCACACTGTAGTGCGATCTCGGAATTGGTATATATAGTTAAAGGGGGTGTGGGTGGGTTCAATTTAGTTAGATGTGGTCGGCTGTGCCATAGGGCAAGTATTTTATTGCTCTTGGAATATTCAGCAAATCGCTGAAGTGAATTTTGCTGAATATGTGTCGTTGAATTGGAGTTCACTGAAAATGAATTTCAGCGAACTAATATACCCATTTGTTCTTTGGGTTCTGCAGTACAGGACTGTTCCAACCATTATTTGATTTTTCAGTTACTCCTAATCTCAGCATTTTTGTATCTCCTTTTCCACTGCATGTTTTTGGGTTTTTAACACCCTATACAGCCTTAACTCTTTTGCTGGGATTTGTTTTGATGTGGTATTGGATAAGAAGTTTCTCCCAGATAACTCTGAAAAACATATCTTTGCTCCTTAAGAGGGACTTCAGTATTTTATGCTTCTGAAGTTTTAAAAGGTTGCCAGCCACTATTACCTGGACATAGAGAGCAAACAAGTTTCCTGTTCTCAACCTCTAACCTCAGATACCAGACTTATTACACTCACTGGTGTCTCCCTCATGGGCTTCAAGAGATAGTTTTTTTGCATTGTATGCCTCTTTCCAACTTATTTTACCCTGTGATCCATTTTGTTTATCATTTCAGTTATATAATTAGGTCCCTGCCAGTTGGTCAGTAATTTATTTTCCATCACGCAGAACCAAGACTTGGTCTCCTACTTTATCCCTCTTTTGGATATTCCTGTCATAAACCCCTGCTGGTTAGCTTGTGGATTCTTATGTTCTCATACATTTGGAGTTAACAGCTTCATTATGTCCTGTAAATTAGTATAATACCCAACAATGCTTCTAAAGGGTGTTTCCTCTTCTTCCAATTTATCTTTGATTATTAGCTTTATGGGCTATCTGCCAAACAACAACTACAATGGGCTACATTCAGTAGACGATAAAACATCTACTGGAATGGAAACATTAGATAACGCATGAGGTGGTCTGAGTTTTAACATATTTTTGTTTGAATATGAAGAATCGAAGGTCATAGCCAAGGAGAACTAAAGTCTTTAATGTGTTTTTCACTTTCATTCACAAATAATTCCACATGAACTTCTTCAGATACAGTCAAAAGACAACCCCCATTCTTAAATGCACAACACCAACAAGTCATATGATTATGAAGCAATTACATAAGTAAATTTAAAACTCTTTTGTAACTTTAAAGTAAAATTACATACTAATAAACAAGCACTGCAATGTAATCCTTAAAACTTTACATCCCAAATAAAACCCAATAAAATTTTAAATTATTGTTAATGTTATGCACGTTAAGTACTTTAATCTCAGTAAACACATAATAGAGCATTGGTCATTTAGAACAGGGAAACTATGTGCATTCATTAATATCTGCCACCAAAACTCCTGTTTTTCAAGTTTTAAGGATGGATGTCCTCCCCTATTACCTTGTAACACTTGCTCTATCACTCTAAATTTGAAATGGTGGCCTGGATTATCTCCAATATGTCATGCTAAAGCATTATTTTCCTTATCCCTGCTAATTACTCAAGCCACAACTTTCTAGCCCAAAGGTTCCTGGAGTTCATAAATTCAAATGCCATGGAACAACTAGTCACCGTTCCCACAAGAGGAGAAAATATACTAGATCTCATCATCACAAACATGGGGACAAAATGCTCCACACCGGAAGTATATCCCTCATTGGTGAGATCAGATCACAAACTTATCTCACTGGAAATCCACATCCCGCCCCCACCCCAAACAAACAAGACCACAGTGAAGAACTTCTCTAAAGCAAACTTCACACTACTCAAGACTGGTGTGGTATCCTTCAAAGCCCCCGAGCCAGTGGAAACCACAACCGAAGCTGCGGAAGCCCTTACAAATGCCTTCTACGAACACCTCCAGGACTGCATGGATCAAGCAATCCCTAATAAAACCAAGACTCTTTCCACCAAGGGCAAACGTCCAGTCTGGTGAACCCCAGCCATAAACAAACTTTACAATAAGAGGAGAAAGCTGTTACATGATAGAGCAAAATCCATAAAAGAGAAGACACCCTTGATCATTATTAGTAAAAAAATACGAGCACTCATAAAATCATCCAAGGCCAAATTTGAGAGAAAAATTGCAATAGATTCAAAAGACAATCATAAGGCCTTCTTCAGCTATGTTAGAAACCTGGGTGGAAACTCCCAGATATGCGCAGAATTAGTCCAAAATGATACAAAAATCACTGAACCCACAGACATTGCCAACATACTGGCAGACAGGTTCAGTGCAAACTTCACCCCCCTCTCCCCCCCAAAAGGAGAGATAACTATCCCAGCAGAGTGTAGCCTCCCAGACATCTCTAATGCGCAGGTGAAAGCTGCTGTCTCTAAAGCTAAAAACACAGCATCAATGGGACCGGATGGTGTCCCCGGCTGTGTGCTACACGAACTCAACGAGGAACTAAACCCACATATAAGGCAGCTGTTTAATCTTAGCCTTACCACAGGATACATGCCCAAGGAGTGGTGTACGGCAACTGTGGTCCCACTCCACAAAGTTGGTACCTCTACGGACCCTGGAAATTACTGCCCCATAAGCTTAACAAGCCTGGTCTGCAAAGCTATGGAGAGGATCATAATGGAACTCATAAACAAAGACCTAGGGGACTTGCAGACATTGGACTTGACCCAGTTTGGCTTTGTCAAGGGCAGATCATGCCTTTTGAACTTGGTCGACTTCTTCGAAACAGTCACCAAGGCCATTGATGAGGGAAAGGCAGTCCATACAGCCTACCTTGACCTTGCAACAGCTTTCGACACAATATCACACTCGGGTATTATAGAGAAACTTACCAGCTTAAATGTAAACCCATATGTCACAAGATGGGTTGCAAACTGGCTAAAGGACAGAACCCACAGGGTTAGACTTGCTGGCGCCATGTCAGACTCCAAGCCGGTCACAAGTGGTGTCCCACAGGGCTCAGTCCTTGGCCCCCTGTTGTTCGGCATCTACTTCTCAGAAGTACAGGCAAACATAGGAGGACTATGGCTTACAAAGTTTGCAGATGACTGCAAACTGGGCGCCATAGTGGAAAGTACATCGGACACAGATATCCTTCAGAGGGGTCTCACGGAAACTGATAACTGGTGCCAGAGCCATGGCCTGAAGTTAAATGCCAAAAAATGTATAGTCATACCCTTCGGGAAAAACAAGGTAACCCCAAGCTACCATATAGGTGGCAATCCATTAAGCACAGAAGAGGTTATCAGGAACCTGGGGACCCAGGCTGACAGTGGCCTTTCTTTTGACACTCACATTGCTAAAGTGGTTAGAAAGACCTTCTACATTGCCCACCTGATCATGAAGGGATTCACATCCAGATCAAGTGAGGTCATTGTTCCCCTGTACTCTTCACTTATCAGACCAATGATCGAGTACAATGCCCCATTCGGGATGTATCTCACCCGACACCTGCAGCAATTGGAGAGACCCCAAAAGTTCCTCACCAAAAGGATAAAGGGACTCCAAAATCTGTCATATGCTGCCAGACTGAAGAAACTCCAGCTCTATTCAGTTGCATACCGCCTGCTCAGAGGTGACCTGTGCCTGACATACAAGGCCATGTCCAACCCAGAATTAATGGACATGCTCCACCTCAGAAAATCCAAATCTACCAGATCCACTAGAGCAAGCAACTTAAACCTTAGCACGGATATAAATAGGACATGCTGGAGGGATAGATTTGTCACCCAGAGACTCCCTATGCTGTGGAATAAAATCCCAGTCCATGTGAGGCAGAGCACCTCGCTGGCTCTGTTCAAGAGAAATCTTGACCGGTGGATGGGAGATCGTAGGTTTACCCCGGGAATCATCTCTGTGTCACTGCTGGACAGAGGCACAACAAACTAATGGGCACAGTATTTTTTAACATAAGGGGTGGCGAAAGCCACAAAACTTTGGGCTAGGCTTATAAATGCCTTAGGGCAGATAGCCTAGGATAAACCTATGAACCTATGAACCTATGAATGCTATAAATGTGTTGGTAAATTCTTTCTCTAATTTTTTTTATCAGTCTTCCTGACATAGAACCTTGGGCATACTTGACATTTTGCTAAACAGACCACGCTTCTAGTGTTGCAATTAAATTTATCAGTTGTAAAAAATTGGATTCCTCTTATTAAATAACCCCTACCTATATCGATGTATTTACGATAAGGGCATGCTTCACATTGAGGCATGCCCACATTCATCCTACTCATCTTGTGTTTTCTTTCCAAAATGTTTTCAAATGTCTTCCCTATTTATAAACTATCCTGGGCACTAGTCCTATTTTTCTTCTAAGCTCTACATCATCCATCAGTTGCACCAATTTTTAAACAGAATACTCCTTATACTATCCGCATGTAATGAGACGGTGGTGATTAAACTAACCCCATAGTTATTCCCATTTTGATTACTATTATTCAGATGTCCCTCTTCAGGCATTTTTGTTATATTAGTTCCAAGTACTATTAGTTCCAAATTAGATTCTTTTAGAATTGGTGTAAAATGCCCCTCACTTCTTTTAATTTGGAATTCCTCTATGAGTTCTGTTTTCTTAAAATATAATTTGTATTGTTTTTTGCAAGTTTCATAAAAAGAAAGAAGAAAAACATAAATTTAAACAAAAAAGCATAATACATTATATATAAATAACAGTTTTTGATATATAAAGAGATTGTAACAATGAGAGTAAGCATACATATTATACCCTAGCAAAACAATACCTAGGATAATACACTAAAAAATAAAAGGAGAAAAAGGATTAACTAATATCCTAAATACTCGGATTTGCTAAATCAAAAACATAAAACTTAGGGATGGAGAGTACTAGAGAAACCCCCTTATAATAACTAATGTAATATAAGATAAGATATCATTATCCTTATTTAACCAGAGGATGAATGGTGAATAGAGAAAAACATGTATGTCTGATTTATGAGTAAAATGAGAGAGGAAGGGAGGTATATTGTTAGCATAACACTATTTACACTATGTACAACTATTTACAACATGGATGCTATAAGAAGTGTATAAAGGGGCATCACACCAATGTGATAAACAATAGAGTATCATCAGTATTTATTTGTTATAGTACTAGAAAAGGTCTTCACAGATTGTGATTATAATAATGAATGTTGTATGATGATTACTTTGTTTGAATTAAGTCAAAGAGACTTCACCAGTATTTCTGGAAATAGTCTTTTTTTCTTTTTACTGCAAGAGCAATGCTTATGTGCAGATATATACTTAATTGCCATTATTTTAAAGTTCTCCCAAGAGATTACTGAGGGGTTCACCCAGTTCTTAGTTATAAAGTATTTGAGAAGGGCACACGCAGTTATTAGGATGTGTCTACAGATTCCTCTTAAAGGTTTTGGAATTATATTCAAGATTGTGGCTTGCCAGGAGAAAGTAGTCTTCTCGTAACCTATTTTTCCAGTTGATCTCGAAGGGAGCACCATCATTTCTATATGTTTTTACAACTCCAGATGATATGGAGTATATCTGCATGCTGGAGGGAATAGAAAGAACATGACAGATTTTTGTTGTACCCAAATTTTAATAGGACAGCTGGAGTATAGTATGAGTTATTATTGATCATAAGCTGGGTATAGATTAAATTCTTAAAAGGGGTTAAATTCAGGGTGTTCACTTGAGTGCTTTCATCTGTTACAAGAACTAGACTTCATCAGAACAACATCAGTTAATTACACTTCCCTTATGTACCCTTACCAGTCAATTAATCACATTTCATTACACCATTACATTTAAAACACATCGCCTAACTTTATTATAAAATAGTTAAAATATTGTATAGTATTTGTTTAAAAGTACAAATATATACATATCTAAATAAATATAATAATTAAATTCAATATTTATAAAAAGCAACCATGCTATAAATATAAACATTAAGTGTAATTATTATATTAATTTATTTAGATATTTATATATTTGTACTTTTAAACTGATGAAGTTCAGTTCTTGTAACAGATGAAAGCACTCAACTGAAATAAACGTTTGTTCTGGAGCATCTTGGTCATCTTTCTGGTGGTTTACAGTACAATTTGTTTGTTTGCCTGTGGTAACTATATTTATAAGTTTGGCCAGTGTTCTGGAGGGGGTTTGTGCCCATTTGACTTTCTCTATAATTTCTTGCAAGAGGTGCTCAGGGTACCCTCTTTTGATAAATATTTGTTTTAAATTGTCACATTCAAGTAGAATGAATGATGGTTTGTAATTATATAAGGGAAATGAAGATTTGTACAATGAACTGCTAACCTTGGAAGAAAAAATTCAAACTAACACCGATGTTGAGAGATATAAGTTTGAATATAATAGAATAATGGATTCTATTAATATGTTGATTATGAAGTTTAAAAACATTAAAATTAAAAAATTAGAGACCAGTTTGATTATAATAATGGGCTGGCCTTTTCTCTACTGGTAACAACTAAGAGGCGAGGCAAGGAGACGACCAACCAATTGCAACAAAGCATTACGTCTAATGGGGAAGAACAAACGGATACACCCATCAATGACTTAGATCAAAATATGTACCAGGAAGATGAAAAACAACTTAGATGTAGTGAACATATCCTACAACAAAGAAGTTCTAATACAATGAGAGTGGAGCAAAATTTTTGGGCTTCCACTACCAAAAGCCATGTAAACTAAGGGGGCCAATGGAAGAAAATGAAACAGCGCAGATACAACAGAAACGACAAGTGGAGGTAGTTTCCCCTCTTTCCATGGATATCGACAACTTGGTGCAAAGACATGACCCAGAATGGACTGATCTTTTTCCAACAGTGGACGAACTGAGTATCCTGTGGTTTTGAAAAATTTGAAAGGTGACTTCAATATTTACAATTTTACTGATTTTGGAGTTGAACAAAAATTCAGTGAAACTTTAGCAAAGGAACTATCCTTTGACCCATCATGTAAAGTGAATATTGCAACTGCATTAATGGAATTTAAACTATATATCCATAAATTGAATTTGCATATATTGTTTGGTGATAGTGAAATGTGTAAAAATAATTTCATGGTCCCTAGTACATTTAATCCTCCCCTGTACCCTACATTAGTAACATTCAAAAGGGTTTGTAAAATTGATATCAGAAATAAACTGCAAATGACTAATAGAAATATTAAGTTTAATAATAATAATATGACTAAAAGTGAAATGGAAGAAATTAGATGCCTCAAATGGGCTAACATACGGGTAATGAAACCAGATAAGGATGGGGGATTAGTCTTTATGTCAAACGAAGACTATAGTACTAGGATGAATAATTTACTTAAGCAAGACAGCTATGAAACTGTCTCACTAAATGAAGTCAATTGTGCTTACAGGAAAATTAAGGAATACTTTAATGACCTATTTTTATGTGGACAAATAGATACAGACATGTATAACTATTTGACTATACAAGTTCCCATTACACCGATTATTTTTTGCACCCCAAAAGTGCATAAAAATTTAGCTGATCCACCACTACGTCCTATTATTGATGGATGTAATTCAGCTACATATGCATGTGCAAAAGTTGTGGACGGAATTTTGAAAAAATATGTAGCTGGGGAAATCAAATCTGCAAGGACTTGTGGGCCTTTCTTAAAGATATGAACAACCAGGTGTATAATGATGCACATAATTTTCTTACTATGGATGTGAAAGACCTGTAAACGGTTATTCCACAAGAATTAGGAATAGAATGGGTAGTGGAATTTTTGTTGGACGAAGGAGCTCCTAATAATGAATTGAGGTTAGTAGAAGAACTTTTTTTATATTATCCTGCAGAATAACTTTTTTATGTTTGAAAAAACGTTCTTACTACAAAAGAGAAGCGTGGCTATGGGGTCCCCATGTGGGGCTAGCTTTCCCAATTTGGTCATGGTCCATTGGAACACCAATACATATTTAATAATGAAAACATCACGGATAAAATAATATATTATATAAGGTTCCTGGATGATATTTTTATGATCATTAATGGGGGGATGGAGACAGCAGTTGAAATAGTAGAAGAAATGAGTACTAGTACAGCTTTCTTTGAATTTACTTACAATTTTGATGAATAAAATATTGCATACTTGGATGTAGAACTTAAGGATAGGGACAACTTATGTCTTGTTTCAAAAAATGTTCGTAAAAAAAACATATTTGAATGCTTTCTTGCATTATTCAAGTTGCCATCCAGAATATCAAAAATGATCCATTATTAAAGGTCAGTTGGTCAGGCCAGCCAGAATGACCAGTTTAAGGTTGGAATTTCTCCTTGAATGTGACAATTTAAAACAAATGCTTATCCAAAGGGGGTACCCTGAGCACCTCTTGCAAGAACTTATAGAGGAAGTCCAAATTAAAAGAAGTGAGGAGCATTTTACACCAGTTCTAAATGAATCTAATTTAGAACTAATAGTACTTGGAACTAATATAATAGAAATACCTGAAGAGGGACATCTGAATAATAGTATTCAAAATGGGAATAACTACGGTGTTACTTTAATCACCACCTTGTCATTATATGCAGATAGTATAAGGAGTATTCTGTTTAAAAATTGGTGCATACTGATGGATGATGTAGATCTTAGAAAAAAAGTAGGACTAGTGCCCAGGATAGTTTATAAAAAGGAATCAAATTTGAAAAACATTTTGGAAAGAGAACACAAGACGAGTAGGACAAATGTGGGCATGCCTAAATGTGAAGCATGCCCTTATTGTAAATACATTGATATAGGTAGGGTTATTCAATAAGAGGAATCCAATGTTTTACAATTGGTAAATTTGATTGCAACATTAGAAGCGTGGTCTATTTAGCAAAATGTCAAGTATGCCCAGGGTTCGATGTCGGGAAGAACAACTGAAAAATCAGAGAAAGAATTTACCAACACATTTCTAGCATTAGCAGGGATAAGGAAAATAATGCTTTAGCATGATATATTAGAGATAATCCAGGCCAGCACGTCAAATTTAGAGTGATAGAGCAAGTGTTACAAGGTAAAAGGGGAGGACATACATCCTTGCAACTTGAAAAACAGGAGTTGTGGTGGCAGCTATTATTGAATGCACATAGTTTCCCTGGGCTAAATGACCAATGCTCTATTATGTGTTTACTGAGATTAAAGTACTTAACATGTGCATAACATTAACAATAATTTAAAATTTTATTGGGTTTTATTTGGGACTTAGAGTTCTAAGGATTACATTGCAGTGTTTGTTTATTAGTATGTAATTTTACTTTAAGGTTACAAAAGAGTTTTAAATTTACTTATGTAATTGCTTCTTAATCATGTGACTTGTGTATTTAAGGATGTGGTGTTGTCTTTTGAATGTGTTTGAAGAAGTTCATGTGGAATTATTTGTGAACTAAAGCGAAAAATGCATTAAAGAGTTTAGTTCTCCTTGGCTGTGACCTTCAATTTTTTATTTTCAGTTTTTAGTTTTTCCCTTTTTTATTTTTTCTTTGACTTTTCCCAACATTTATTTCAAGGTGCTATTAAAACATTCCACAAACCATCAGTTTTGGGATGATAAATGGATGTCCTCAACTGTGTCATCTTCAGATTCTGACAAAGGTGTCACTTGATTTTAGACATAAAATTCATGATTTGTCTGCGAGGATTTCCTGTTGAATACTTGGCCAGGAAAATAGCAACACAAGTTCCTTTACTATGGCTTATGAATTAGTTTTCCTAAATGGTAAATCTGGTAGTTTGGTCTAACCCTAGCACAATATATTGAGGTCCATGGTAATTATCTCAAAAGGAAGTTAATTATGGGAACTGGTATCAGTAGATTTCTTAAGCTCCAGTTAGGGATTGTTTTAAATTGTCACATTCAAGGAGAAATTCCAACCTTAAACTGGTCATTCTGGCTGCCCTGACCAACTGACCTTTAGTAAAATATAGACATGGCCTTTCATTTGGTTTTACCCATGTTCCAATAGCCATGTAACACATGGTCATGGAATGTTTTATGACAATGTGTTCAAAAGGCTTAGGCACCAGCAGATGTCATATGATTTCCACTCTTTCACTGGCTACACTATATACTGGGGGTCTGAATGGAGAGATGATGAAATCAGCAAGAAAATGAGAGTAATATTGCTGGAAGGGAATTCATCCTTATGTCTTGGTGAGTACCTTCACACAATGGACCCGGTTTTCATAAAAAAAATCTCACTTAGAAGATGCTAATATATACACTGTATTTTAGATACCATTTGTCATGGAGAGAGGTAGATTAAAAATACAAAGACAGTTGGGTGCACAGCTTCCAGAATAAAAAAAAAAAAAACAGGTGTCCAATCCTAGTGTATGCACTGGTACCAGAACTGGAAAAAAATGACTGTGTAGAATCCTCAAAACACAGAACTATTCTTACAATGGAGTTAGGTCATGCTCATGGAGAAGATGCCCTCCTGTTGTAGAAGGCAGTAGTGGTTCACAAAAGTCACAAAAATTATTATGCAAGAAACACAAAATTTCCAGATAGAAGATATTCAGAAAGATTAAGAGAGAAATTAAAGGAAAGAAAAATAATTGCACAAGAAAAACTGTCAAAAGCTTCAAATGAAAATTTATGTTTATTAATACAGCAGATCTATGCAAAACATTACTTAGACAAAACCACTTTGAACCACCTGGATAAAGAACTGACAGAGGAAGGGGAAAAATATAGAGCACATAGGTTCATAGGTTCATAGCAGGTTACTAGGCTAATGGTCATAGGGCCTTAACAAGTCTAGCCATGTTATAGCCATGTTCCCTAATTGACCTTGGTTAAACGGTCATTATTCACAGTGTGAGTCTATGATCAGCACAAACTGCCCCTGTCCATGAGGGGCATAGGTGCCACCCCCGAGGTGAATTTATGGTGTCCCATCCAATTGTCTGGGTTGCCCTTGAATAGGGTCATTGAGGAGCTCTGCTTCACATGAATTAGGAGTTTATTTCAGAGGACTGGCAATTTCTGGGAGATATAGCTGTCTCTCCAGCATGTTCTGTCAATGTCGCCAGCTAGATTGAGATCCCTGGAGTGAGTGACTATTGTCCCATTTGATCTGCCGATGTGCAGCATTTACATTAGGGTAGGGGCAGAGACTGCTCCTTAGGCCAGGCACAAGTTACCTGTTAGCAGTCTGTAGTATACAGACTACAGTGACAGATCTTTCAGTCCTTCCAGGTAGGTCACATTTTGGAGGTCCTGAATTTTCTAGGTGAGAAACCTCTGTGGTCTCTCCAGCTGCTGTAGGTGTCTGGTGAGGTATATGCAAAAGGTAGCATTGTACTCTATTAGTGGTCTGATGTGGGTCAAGTACAGAGGAGTTATTACATCCTTAGTCTTGGATGTGATAATCTTACTTATGAGATGCGCAACATAGAAGGCTTTCCTTACGACTGTGGACACATGGTTATCAAAGCTTAGATTGCTATCAACCTGTGTTTCTAAATCCCACACTATTAGGTTTGGGTTTAGGGTGGTGCTTTCAATATTGTAATTTGCAGGGACTTATTCTTTGCCAAAGGGAATAATAATACACTTTTTTTGCATTTAGTTTTAGTCCATGGCTTTGGCACCAATCATTTGTCTGTGTTAGCCCCTTTTGTAATATGTTAACATTATTTTGGGACTTGATGACTGCACCCAGTTTGCAATCATCAGCAAACTTGGTAAGCCACAGGCCATATACTTTCACCTGGACTTCCAAGAAATTTATTCCAAACAGTACAGTGCTCAGCACAGATCTTTCTGGTGCATCACTGGTAACTGGTCTGCTGGTAGAGTTCGACTTCCCAACTTTGAAAGTACGCATTCTGTCGGTGAGCCAGTTAGCTACCCATCTAGTGATGTATGGGTTGATCCCCAACCCCAGTGGAGGATTGTGTCAAAAGCCTTGGCTAAGCCAAGATAGACAGTATGTACTGCTTTTGCCTTCATTCAGGGCTTTGCTGACATTCTCAAGAAGTCCGCCAGGTTCAATAAGCATGATCTACCCTTAATGAAGCTAGACTAGATCATTGATAAAGTCCATGATGATTCTTTCCATGGCTTTGCAGATGAGGCTGGTTAGGCTTATGGGTCTGTATTTCCCAGGGTTGGTTGATGAACCCCCTTTGTGCAAGGAAATTACTGTTGCTGTTCTCCACTCTGCTGGAAGAAATCCAGTGCTCAGGCTGAGGTTAAAGAGAGTGACAAGTGGTTCCACTAGGTCTTGTTTTAGATTGTTTAGTAAGCAGGCTGAGATGTTATCCGGTCCCATAGAGGCTATGTTTTTGTCCTTGGAGAGTGTGGATATGACCTGCTCTTTGGAGATACTAGGTAGAGGAGGACTGGTGTCAGGTATGCTTTGAGATATGGCTGGTGGAGACAGGGAGGTGAAGTTTGTGCCAAATCTGTCAGGTAGCAGGTTGGCAATTTCCTCAGTTTCAGTATGAGAGGGACCATCCATTATAAGTTCAGCACAGAGTTGAGCACATAGTTAGGCTAAAGAATGCCTTATGATTATCCTTAGCTAGGGATGCTAATTTAGCTTTGTAACGAGCTTTAGAGGATTTTATAAGATATCTCATTCACTTGTTCAAGCTGTGGAGGGTATTCTTCTTCTGCTGAGTAAGTTCCATTTTATTCTTAGACCTCAGTTTCTTCCTTTTGTTATATAACCTATTTATACTTGGGTCAACCAAGGTGGCCTGTTTCTTCAGGAGGACCTGCTTTTGATCCGGTCAGGTACAGATGAGTCTATGCAGTTGTTTAGGTGATTATACAGAGTATTTGTGTACTCCTCTGTATAGTTGTCATTGTTATGTTAGCAGGGGATTTGAAACTTTCCAAACCATCACTTAGTAGGCAATAGTTTGTTTTAGAGACGTTTCTCAATTTTATTGCTCCTGTGGAGGTGTCAGGTCTGATCCTTACTTCAAACAAAACAGAGTTATGGTCTGATCTAACTAGGGAGGGCAACAAACAGGGCATAGTGCAGTGAACCCCCATGCTGGTGAGTACTAAGTCTAAGACATTTGAGACCCTTGTGGGGGTGCAGACTAGTTGTCCTAGGGCATTTGTATTGACAACGTCCAGGAAACTCAGGGCAAGTGCGTTTGTGCTCATGTATGTCACCCACTCAATGGAAGGATAATTGAAATATCCCATGACCAAAGTGTTTAGCTGTATAGTGAGTGACTCTAGTAAGTCTAGGTAGGTGATGTGCTACTCTTGGTTCATGGTGGGGGACCTGTAGCTAGCAATGATGTGGTAGGGTGTTTTATCTACTGTTGTTTGGACCTGGAGTAGCCCAAGGGAGTCTTACTGTTTAACCAGTCTCAAGGTGTATTTGACTTTAATGAACATGGATACACCTTCACCGTAGGTTCTTTCACACTCATTTTGGGGACTGAATGTATGCAAGGCATTGTATCCTTGCTTGGCTGGGTTGCGCTTTGTGGGCTTGAACCATGTCTCAGTGGTTGCACAGAAGTCAGCATCTTCCAAGGTGAGAAGTGCTTCCACTTAACTTACCTGTTAAGGCTCCTAGCATTAAGCAGCATAAACTTGAGTTTGTCTCGAGTCAATTTTTTTTAATTTGGAAATTGTTTTTGTTTTGACATTGCCTAAAAAAGGCATTATGGGGGAGGCAAGCACCTTTGCCAGTATTTGAAAGCCTAGATGAGACAGGTGCAGACCATCACTGGAAAAGCAGCGTGGTCTGTCAAGTATGTCTTCCCAGGCTGACACATATTGGATCCCCCTGGATTGACACCAGAAGCTAAACCAATTGATGAAGCTAATCATTTTTGTCTATATTGTGGCATCACCCTGTGTGAAGGTAGAATGCAGCTAAGGGCTAGGTTCATACCAGCCTGGAACACATAATCTAAGAGTTCAGTCATGTGTTTCTTCATATAGTCAGAGAAGTACTTTTCAAGTCACTCACCCCAACATGTACTATGATAGAGTCATAACAGTAGTTGTTGAGTGACATGACTGCGTGCATGATTTGACAGATCCTGGCAGCTGACCGTGATCTTCTCCTTGACCATCCTGGTGAGGGGGACATCTGTGAGACTCACTATGGGGTTGCCTATGACCAGGAAATTTGGTTTTGAGGTGTTTTGCCTTAAAGGCTTATTTGCTGAGACACTGGTGTGCGTGTAGTTATGTGTAATGGATTCTGTTTGCTTTGCTGTATGTGCAAGTGGTTTGTGCTACGGTGGTCTCTGTCTTTTGGCAGGCTTCTGTTGAGTACCCTCCATGTATGTGGGTTTATGTGTTGTGACATTGTTTTGTGTGAGAGTTGATGTGTGTGTGCTGACAACCTGTTTGATGTCCATTTTGTTGTTATGTGAGAGAACTGATTCCAAATTCATAGAGTAATTGCATCTCTTACATACTGTATTTGTTTGTTTTAGGAGAAAGTGGTTGTCAGTATACATGAGGCAATTACTACATTGCCTCAGGATGTCCATGTCAATCACGCTGGCCGAAAACAATGGTTGGAAACTGACAGTCTATTATGGCAGGTTTTTATCATAACTACTATTGGGGAGTAGGCTAGTTTGACCTGATTTTGCTCTAGGATTAACAAAGGGGCTTATTCTTTTGAAGGCTAGGGGTGAAAACAATGGCAATACTTCTCAGTGCACAGCTGTGTTTCCTGCAGTGCAGCAGGGAAGCTTGAGAGGGTTCACTAACAAATGTCTAGGAGAAAATTGTCTTTCAAGGTGTTTGCATGTAAACAGGGCACTACTGAACAGCTATGTGCAAATTGCGAGGCTTAAATACAGACAAAATTAAACACTTTTAACTAAACTAACAATGGGAAAGCACACAATGAGCTTCTTCCAGTAATCTCCAACTCATATGAGGCTCAGACTACACACTTCTGCACAAGGGTGCAGGCGGTGACCTCCTATTGTAAGATGGCTGGAATAGTGCTCAAGTGTAACAATACAGTCTAGATTCAGCAGATCTGAATCTAGTCTATGCTATGTACTAGCTACTTAAAGCAGCAGAACAGCTTTTTTTAAAGTGCAGAAAAATACAGTAAAAATCAACAAAATGAGGCTTTTATACCAGCAGGTTCATTTCCCTGTCGAAGGTGTAAAGCCTCTATAGTTATTTTGAAACAACAGATTTTTAAACATCTTCGGTTTGACTTTATTTTTACATCTAGTTTTTATGCAGATTGTCATACATCGCACATTGTTTACTTAGCTACATGTGATGTCTGTACATGTTCTTATGTTGGAAAGACTGTGAAAAAATTTAAAGAAAGAATACTAAGACATATGTATGACATCAAAGTAATGAATAGGAAAAATGCACTAGCTGAGCTTATCAAGGAAAATAATGGACATAAATTTGTTTTTAGAGTCTTGCAATGTGTGCAGGAAAATCCTATAGGTGGTAATCTAAATAATTACATAGAACAATTGGAATTAAAGTGGATACTCAGGTTATAGGCAGATAAATATCCAGGGATCAATGTTAGTATTTGTTTAAAACCTGCAGAACTACCAGTCAGTAAACAAAAAAAAATTAAAACCTGCCCTAAAAGGGTGGAAATTGAACTTTTAATGTTATTGGTTGTAATTTTATTCTGTTTTCTGATTGGTGTACCGTATCTAATAAAGCTGCCATTTTTGGTTTTATGAATGGAGCTGAAGATGTATACTAAACGTGAAAGCATTTATCTGTTGTTTTAATAAAGATAAATTCTAGCGGTCGTGGTAGCCTTGCTGGTTTTAGTCGCATTGTATTAGTTAGTTTCCAGCACTGGTTTTTGTGTATTGCTGGGCCATTTAGTTTGTTGTCAGTTTGTACTTGTTAATGGTCTTCAACAATACATGGCTGAAGGTGCAGCTGTCCAACTAGACTACACTCCTCCTTGTGTTAAACTGCAGCAAAAATGGACGAAGTTGATCTACCCTTTAAGTAATCCACTGCTGAATGTAGCACTTGACAGAACTGATACTGATACTGAATGTCAATGAACTCCTATGAGCTATAATGATTTCTTAATGAAACTAAGAGAATTTGAGCAAGATCTGTTTAAATTAAAAAGGCTGCAGTGACAACTCCTCCATATGGAGGCATGTATGCATTTCAACATTGTTCCAAGAGGTATGTGTGTTTTGTGTATACCTACTTATTAGTCACATCTGCAGTTACTGAAGAATTGGCAGCAACTCAGTCTTGATTTAAGCTTCAGTTACATTAACCTACTCTTAGAGTATTTTAAACCTATAGAGGAAGAACTCTTATGCAAAGTCGATATTATGCAAAATGACTTGTTAAACCACTTTAAAGGTGGCAAGTACATACAAGCTTTAGAGATGGTTTTTAATAATGTAACAGTTTATGAGCTTAAATTGCAACAGGCCAAACAAAAGAAGTTGCAGTGTGACCACAAGGATTTTCGATTGGGTAATATCTTTGTATGGCTGAAACAGATGAACATTGAAGCATTACAACTTGACCAACCCCCTTCTCATGCTACTTTCTCTCAATGTGTCAGCGAAAGCATCCCTATAGAGGTTAACACTGATAGAGCTCAACAAGTGAGTGCACCAAACAAGGAGTCTACATTAAATTCTTCAATGTTAAAACACCCCCTTCAAATCAAGAAAGGTGGAAATATGAACTAATAGGAGCGAGACTTAAAAATCCATTGTATAATATGGATTCTTTACCCCTTCCACTGAAAATGAGATCCAGAACAGCAACACGCTCGACCAGTAGAAGGCGTTTGAAATGTAAACAGCAACAGGCAGCCAGGAAGATTCGCACGCGAATAAACTTTTAAATCTTTCTCATCACAATTTGAATGCTACTGAATTCTCTGTTTTCAGTAAAGGGCTGACATATATACCAGCAACTTCCTCAAGAGTAAGTGATATACTGCTGGACTTGCATATGTTCACATGAAGTTTAACTTTAAAATTAATGTTTGGTAATCAGCAGTTTCAAGCTGGAAATTTCTTCAAGAAGCCTAGCACATTCAGTCCACAGTTACCATTGCATATTAATACATTTGTACAAGTATGTGAGAATGACATTATTTGTTTGTTAAATGTTCCACATAAAAAAGAGTTTTTACAATTTCAATGCACAAGAACGAAAGGCCGCGATATCCTTAATGAAAAATAATGAGATCTGCATCAGGTAGGCAGATAAAGGAGGTGCTGTGATTATTATGAACACAACAGATTATTGTAATGCTATGCAATGTCTTTTAATTGAGGATAAAACATAAGTCAAAGTTGATAGGAAATTTATTTAGAATTTAGTAAAGCATGTCCAAGATGTGTTATATGATTTATTAAAAGTGTAGAGTTATAGATGAACAATTGTATTAGTTTTTTTTTGTGTGGAGCAACCATTAATACTGTAATCAAGGATCTGCCAAAATACATAAAGAACCTGTGCACCCACCCATGTGCCCTATTGTTGCTGGGGCTGGATGGGTGACTGAGCTTCTTTCTATATTTGTGGAAGAGAAATTGATGAGAGTTTTATGTTCACTATTGACTGTCTTGAAAGACACTAATAATTTTATAGCAGATTTATATCAGTTTATGAGTAACACTAAAGATGCATTTGGATGGCTTTTCATGACACGAGATGTAAAAAATATTTTTATCAGCATACCTAATGCTTTTAGAATACAGGTTGTAAGAGATGTATTAACTGTTAAAACTAAGTATAACAATGATACTGCTATGCCTATTTGCATTTTATTAGAGCTAATATTGGAAAACAATGCATTTATGTTTTGTAATGACATCTATTTACAGAAATGGGGTGCTGCTATGGGCACCCCATGTTCAAAT
Source organism: Protopterus annectens (assembly GCF_019279795.1). Taxonomy (NCBI): domain Eukaryota; kingdom Metazoa; phylum Chordata; order Ceratodontiformes; family Protopteridae; genus Protopterus; species Protopterus annectens. Next base: position 950,459,743 of record NC_056731.1, read on the forward strand.
TCGTCTGCTAATCTTGTGATGTATTATTGGGAAGATGTTTGTTTTTTCAGACAATTTGTATTCCAAATATATTAAGTTTTATTGTCATTTTGTGGACGATATTTTTGTTTTATGGGCTGGTGATGAAATAAACTTACAACAATTTACTTCATTTGCAGATACGACCGCTGACTTGTTAAAGTTTACTACTACCGTTTCTCAGTTTAATGCTGAATTTTTAGATGTCCGTTTGTGTAAGGATGCATTAGGTGAAATTAATACCACTTTAAATAGAAAGACATGCTGGAAAAACAATCTTTTGATGCATGAGAGTATGCATCCCAGACATGTGTTTCTAAACATCATTAAGGGTCAGTTCACAAGAGCATCCAGACTGTGTACAATAGAAGATGAATGTACTAAAACAATAAAGTTACTTAGTGAACAATTTTTGGCCAGAGGTTATGATAAGAAACAGACAGAATATAGTATCAAAAACGAGGTTTTGAAAACTAGGTGTACTACTGCCAAACCCTAGTATTCTAATGGCCATAGAGGTAAGAACACCACTGGCCATAAGAAGGACACCTCCACATATTATAATTTGAGGTTTATGACTAGGTTTACCAGTGATGTAGACTCTCTATGTAATATTATACATAAGAATTGGAAGCTATTGACTGTTGATTCTAGAACAGCAGATATTGTAGGATGGAGGCTAAGATTTGGTTACAAGAATTCTAACAATCTTAAGGATCTGCTTTGTAATTTCAAACTACCACAACAAAATATAATAAGAACAATAGGTACATTTCCCTGTCAAAGGTGTAAAGCCTGTATAGTTATTTTGAAACAACAGATGTTTAAACATCTTCGGTTTGACTGTATTTTTAAACCTAGTTGTTTACTTAGCTACATGTGATGTCTGCACATGTTCTTATGTTGGAAAGACTGTGAAAAAATTTAAAGAAAGAATACTAAGACATATGTATGACATCAAAGTAATGAATAGGAAAAATGCACTAGCTGAGCTTATCAAGGAAAATAATGGACATAAATTTATTTTAGAGTCTTGCAATGTGTGCAGGAAAATCCTAGAGTGTGGTGATCTAATTAATTGCATAGAACAATTAGAATTAAAGTGGATACTCAGGTTACAAGCAGATAAATATCCAGGGATCAATGTTCATGTTTGTTTAAAACCTGCAGAACAACCAGCCAGTAAACAAAAAAAGTTAAAACCTGCCCTAAAAGGGTGGAAATTGAACGTTTGATGTTGTTGGTTGTAATTTTATTCTGCTTTGTGATTGGTGTACTGTATCTAATAAGGCTGTCATTTTTGGTTTTATGAATGGAGCTGAAGAAGTGTACTAAACATGAAAGCGCTTATCTTTTGTTTTAATAAAGATACATGCTAGTGGTCATGGTAGCCTTGCTGTTTTTTTTCGCATTGCATTGGTTAGTTTCCAGCATTGTTTTTTGTATATTGCTGGGCCATTTAGTTCATTGTCTATTTATACAAAGGAGAAAGCAAATCTAATTAATATTTAAAAAGCAGCAAGAAATATATTTGATAAGAAATACAGGCAAAGGGGGCAATTAGAAACCAAAATTAGTAATGGAGAAGTTAAAGTAATAGAAACTGAAGTTACTGATTACCTGTGAAGTGAAGGATTTGGTATAGAAAATTCAATGTTGGTGATGTCATGGCATGACTGGATTGAACAACGAGTCTCCAAATTAAAAAGAAACAATAGGAGCAGAAGCCATATGAAGATTTGCTACATGATGATGGCCTGGGGCCTTCTGTAGGAAACCAGCTCAGTTGAAGTTGTACAACAAGGGAAGGAGCAGGAACATTGGAAACTCTGACACAGGCAATTTTGAGGAGTGACTGATCAATTAGTTCCCATATGAAGGAACAGCAGATGATGCAGGATATATCTGATGACGATATGTTACAGAAAGATGTTCTGGAACATTCTGCAGAATGCCCATAGAAACAGAATGCGCTCTTAGGAGAAAATGATCTAAGGGAAAAGTCACTTGACTTAATAGAAAGGGGCAGAAATATTAAGACTGATGATCAACATAGTTTAGAGAAAGTAAATAAGACCCAAAATGTTAGAAGTCTGATAAAAAATGTAAACACACTAATCAAGACTATTAAGAGAAATTCATTTAATATAAAAGAAGCAATGGGATATATTACTGTGCATCTAAATTAATAAAAGATAATCTTATCACAAAAACATAGAGCAGAAAGGGAAAGGAAGAAGGGAAAATATAAAATGCCAACATGGAAGCATCAAATAGAGAAAAGTATAAAGCAGTTAGGCAGGAAGTGTCACTGTTAGAAGAATATAAAATAGGAAACAGATCAACAAGATAGCTAGAAAGATAAAAGTGGTAAAACAATGCATAGTATCAAAACAGACCAGTATCTATTACGCACTATTGCAAATAATAAACTAAAGATATCAGCAAAGGCAAAAAAACTTACAATATATGCAGATAAATATAAAGGAAAAGTACAAAATATGCCATTCATTGATGATCCAAAAATGTTTTATAGATAATTGAGAAATAAAACAAAGGTATTAAAAACACCACCAAAAAAGAAGAAGCAGATACATTTTGTAGATATATTTATGAAGACCCTATGCAACATAAGAAAGATGCTGAATTGATATAAAAATTAAAAGAAACAACATGGAGTTCAAATGTACAGGATATGAAGTAGGATGAAGAAAGAGCCAGAGAAACTGAAATAAAATTAAGAAAAACTCCTTGTTGGAAATCCTCAGGCCCAGATGCAGTACCTAACTTTTGGCTTAAAGTATTAATATTTTTACTCATTGATTTAGCCCTGAGTAACGATCACTTACATGTGCATCTCGAAGAGACACCAAGCTGGTTAATTACAGGAAAAATAGTACTCCTCCCTAAGAGTGAACCTACAAGCCATCACTATAGACCAATAACTTGCCTTCCAATGATGTACAAACTATATACTGGAATTGATGCAGACAGAGCTTATAATCATTTAGGGGAAAAAAATCAATTATAGCAATAGAACAAAAGGGTGACAAATGGAAGTCATATGGGACAAATGATCATTTGTTCCTAAATAAAGTCATAAATGAGAATTGTAAAATGGAGAAGAATCTAAGTATGGCATGGGTAGATTACAAAACAGCATTTGACAGCATCCCATATTCATGGATAAAGGTGTGCTTACAGATGCATAAGACACAATCTATATTAATCAATGACATTGCATTAATCATGAAACATTGGCAAACCACTTTGCAGTCAAGCCATGACAAAGGGCAAATATTATTCCAGGGATAAAAATTCAAATGTGTTTATTCCAGGTTTACTCTTTGTCACTGCCACTTTTTTATCTTGCCATAAACCCATTAAGCTGTCTACTAAAAACATAAGGTCGTGGTTACAATTTGTCTCCCAGAAAACAATCAAGGTTGAAGACTTCTTGTCTACTCTTTCTGGATGATGTAAAACTGTATAGTCCATCAGATAAGGAGTTGAAGGTATAACTGAAAGTGGTTAAAACTTTCGCAGATGATATAGGAATGTCATTTGATCCTGATAAATGTGCAAAAACAATGTTTAAAGCAGGAAAGCTGCAGCACTAAGAAAAATTAAATCTGTGATAGGAATGTGATACAAAGGAGCTTGAGCAGGAGGGAGAGTATAAATATTTGAGAACTGATGAAGGATTGGCAATAAAACATGAGCAAAAACTCAGCAAAGAATACTTTAGAAGGCTAAAACTAATACTGAAAACATCTAGGAAAAAAAGTCCAAGCTATAAACCAATTTGCTCTTCCAGTTGTAATTTAAAGTTTTGGGGTGATTGATTTGCCAGAAAAGGTATTGGATCAGTTGGACTAGAAAACAAGAAAAATGCTTCATGCTTATCAAATGATATATAAAAATCAGTGTATACTAAGACTATGTATTCCTCATTCTGAAGGAGATATGGGCCTCCTTGAAATTGATTAAATGTATACATCTGCAGTCATGGGATTGCATACATATCTGCTGACCTCACCAGGTCTAAACAGTTTTAAAACAGAGGTTCACAGGTTCATAGGTGTGTACTAGGCTAACAACCATTTGCCATTATAAGCTATGTTGTGCAACCCAAATGTGACCCACAAATTTGATTTATATTGGGTGAGATTTACTGATTGCCTCTATCCATCAGAGACATAGGTACCAGACCAGAGGTGAATTTTTGCCTATCCATTGGTCAAAGTTGGCTTAAATAGAGTTATGGAAGAACTCTGTTCCAGAAAATAGGAATTCTATGAGAAACATAGCTATCTCTCCAACATGTCCAAATTTATGCCGCAAGCTAAATTTAGGTCTTTTACTCTAGTAGTTATGATGCTGTTTGTTTTGTGGATGTGTAAAAGGCAAAGATCTCTTCTCAGAAGCCTGTATGATACTGAATAAAGAGACAAGTCTTTAAGGAGGTCAGCTTAGGACATTTTACTCCCGGAATTCTTTACATAAGGAAATTTTGTGGATGTTTCAGTTGTTGCATGTATCTGGTCATGTACATACTGAAGAGGACATTATATTCTATGATGGTGTCTGATGAGGGCTGAGTACAGTGGCATGATGACCAGACCTAGATGCCATGCCCTTGCTTACAAGTTGAGCAACACAGAAGGATTTTCTCACTATCTTGGCCACATGCTGGTCAAAGGCCAGGGGACTATCTACAAGAGTTAAAAAAACACCAGAAGCAGAAGAAACTGGCATAAAGCTGTTATACTTTTTAATATAGTCCCCAGTACCTTGCCTTTTCACCTTCAAAGGGTAAAACACCATAAGAACAGCCACTGTTTTATACAGCTGCAACCCCCCATTAATTACATCCAATTAACTTTTTTTAACCCAATTTTAAGGTGCCAACATAGCTAACTTACAATTTTAATATGTAAAAAAAAAACAACAGCTACAACCCTTAGCGAGAACTCAGGTCCACAGAAAATAATAATATGTAAAACTCCAAATAAACCAAGTGACCCAAGAATAGTTGAAGGCTTCAGTGCTTTAAAATCAATTTTATTACAAATGCAGGTACATAAGCGCTTTCACAGTTTTAACTGCTTCTTCAGATCTATTTGATGCTTCCATGGTGGACATTGTAAGGTTTGTAATCATATAAAGAATGTTTTGGGAACTTGCATTAATGGCAAGAAGTTTATTTGTAGAAGTAGGTTTGGTTGCAACTCATGTGGGGTAGTTTATATTGTGGGGTGCGGTTGTAAAAATATTAAATGGTATATTGGACAAACAAAAAGGGCTGTTAAGGTGAGGATTATAACACATTTGGGGGACATCCGCCATAAAAACTTGAAAAGTCCAGTTGCTGAACCTTTTGTGAATGTACATGAGGGTGATGCTGCTTCATTTTTCTTTAGTATATTAGCACAGCCCATCTTACACAGAGGGGTGATGTTAAAAAGTTGAATGGCTTGGAGAGTAAGTTAATTTTAAATTATAAAACTTTGCACCCTAGGGGCCTTAATCCTGAAGTAAATTTGGTAAACTAGTCAGCTTTATATATTATAAGATTAATTGAGAATGTTATAAATTATTAGAGTATGTATATATATATATATATATATATATATATATATATATATATATGAATGAATGTATGAGTGTAGTTAAATATGTATTTGTTTGTTATTGGGATTATTAAAATTGTAAGTTAGCTATGCTGGCATTTTAAAATTGGGTTAAAAAAAGTTAATTGGATGTAATTAGTGGGGGTTTGCACCTGTATAAAAATGTGGCTGCTCTTATGGTGTTTTATCCTTTGAAGGCGAAAAGCCGAGGTACCAGGGACTACATTATAAAGTATAACAGCTTTATGCCAGTTTCTTCTGCATCTGGTGTTTTTTACTTAGTGTGTTTTTTGCTATCTGTATGAGTTCCCAGATCCCTGAATATTGAATCAACTTTTCATTGATGATGCAGTTACCCAGGGTGGCTGACTTCCCAATAGGTACGACAATGGATTTCTAGGTATCGAGTTTTAAACCATAGCGTGGGCACCAAGAGTTTGTCTGTGCTAGACATCCTGAAGCATGTTCTCATCTTGAGGGGATTCAGTAACTGCTCCCAGTTTGCAATCATCTGTGAACTTGGTTAGCCAGAGTCCTTTGACATTGGCTTTGACATTTGAGAAATAGATGCCAAAGAGGAGTGGGCCTAGTACAGAGTCCTGGGGACTCTACTAGTGACCGGCTTCTTTGTGTGGGTGGCCTCAATGATTCTAACCTCCTGAATTCTAGCAGTGAGTCAGCTAGCTATCCAGTGTGTTATAAAGAGGTTTATACCTAGTTTCTTAAGTTTGTTGACAAGGCCAGACTTGGATATTGTATCAGATTCTTTAGCCAGATTTAGGTAGACATTATGCACAGTTTTCCACTCATCCATTGCCTTAGTGAGCTTTTCAAAAAAATCCACCAGATTCAGTAAGCATGACTTTCCTTTGCAAAGGCAAATGAGAATAGATCCAGTGTCTGGAGGTTTCCTATGTCCTTGTTGATAATTTCCATGATAATTATTTACATGGCTTTGCACATAAAACTAGTCAGACTAATGGGTCTTTAACATACAGGATCTGTTGAAGGTTCTTCCTTTAGAAGAAGGTGACAGTTGCAGTACTCCATTCATGTGCGAACAAAGCCTGTTGTAAGACTATAGTTAAATAGTGACTCCAGGGGTCTTGATGTCATATTTTAGACTGTTCAGGTGTCATCTTTGGATGTTATTGGGACCTACTGAGACAGTGTTCTTTGGTTTAGTGAGTGTAGCCAGTATATTCTCCCTAGTTATAGTTGGAAGGATTATGTTTCAGGATATTTTGGGGGTATGGTTGGGGGGAGTGGGGGGTTAAAGATGGAACTAAATTTGTCTGCTAACAGGTTTGCTGTATCTCCAGGCTCAGTGAACATGGCGCCATTAACCACCATTCAACAAATTGCTGTCTGCTGTCGTTGAGGTTTCTGACATAGCTGAAGAAGGCCTTATAGTTATTTTTCACCTAGGAGGCTATCTTAACCTCAATGTTAGCTTTGCTTGACCTAATTATCCCTCTTAGTTGCCTATTTGGTTTGATGAGAGAGTTTTCATTTTTATGGGAATTACCTTTCATGATTTTTACTATGTTTCTTTTCCTTTTGTTGTATATCCTGTTTAATTTGGGATGTCACCATGGTGGTTCATTTCTGGAGCTGCTCCTGGGCTTACTTCTGGTAGGAACAGCAGGTTCTATGCAGCCATTAATATGGTTGTACAGAGTTACTGAGACCAGTTCAGCATAGGCTGCCATGATCACAAGGTTTGGAGGGGCATTGGATTTTGACAAATCATCACATAATAAAAGGTAATTATCTTAGAATACTTCCCATTACTGGTTTTAATGGGATTATGGAGTTGATTTTGATTATGATGACGACAACTTCATGGCAGGACCTTACCAGGGAGGATGAAACAATGGGGAGAGGTGCAGTGTTCTCCCGTATTTGGGAGCATGAGGTCCAGTATGTCCGAGCCTTTAGTGGGTGTATTCACTATTTGGTCAAGGGTGTTTGTATTTATGAAGTCCAGGAATCTCTATACCTGTAGATTTGAGGCAGTGTAGGATTCCCAGTCTATAAAGGGCTAAATAAAGTCTCCCATGAATTGCTTGTTAGGTTGGATGATAAGTGTTTTCAGTAGGTCCATGTATGCATTTTGAGCTTTCTGGGACATGGAGGGTGACCTATAGCTGGCTAGGATATGGTACAGGATTTTGTCTATGGTGATCGGCATGAGGAGGAACTTCAGCACATCAACTTGTCTGACCACCATAGAGGTATGCTTGTTATTAATGCATATTGAGACACTGCCACCTTTAGCCCTTGTCTGTGCAGGTACTGTCTTAAAAGTGTGGAAGCTACTGAAACCTTGCACTGCCAGGGTACTTTCTGATACTTTAAGCCATGTCTCAGTAACTTCATAGATGTCTATATTCTTAAGTGTGATCAATCATTTTTTCTCATATTGTGGCATTATCCTCAGTGATGGTAATGTACTGATCAATGCTAGGCTCATACCAGCCTAAGATACATTGTCTAAGAGCTCCGTAATGTATTTCTTCATATAGTACAGGGAGATACATCATAGGTCATTTATACCTACATGTACTATGATGGAATTATACTTGCCCATTTACACCTATATGTACTATAATGGAATCATACTGGTACCTGTGGCATAATAACTTGAGTACATGTGTGATTCTAACAGTTATCTTCTCCTTGTTCAGCCTGGTTAGAGGGGCATCAGTATATCTTACAATGGAACACCCTATGACTATGTTACAGATAGGGCATGTCTGGAAAATGACTTGACTAAACTGAACATTTGGACACTGGAGAATAATATGCTAATAAATGCATTAGTAACTGAGCATATGACATTTGGGAGACATAAATTGATAGATGAATATTTAATACAGTGCACAGTGATTGAAATTGTAGATTCATTTAAGGACATGTATATATGGGTAGATCCAGCTTTGAGTTTTTCTAACCATGTCAACTGATTGATTAATGATAGCTGTAAAACTATATGTTATATAAAAACATTTATAAAGTATAGGAAATCAGAAATGATGAACTCACTGTTTGTTAGTTACATTAGACCCAAAGTTGAGTACGGAATAACAATATGGAAACCTTATAAGAAAACAAGCATGAGTAAACGGGAAAGAGTACAGTGGAAATATACCAATGGCATCCATGGATGTGAAAATGTAAGTTATTATGAAAATACTAAAATATATGAACTTGTTCAGTGCATCATACAGATATTTAAGAGGAGATCGTATTCGGGTATATAGGGCATTTAGAGAAAAGTATCTCTGGGAAGGCTTGGGGCTACCAAAAAGAAGTAGAGAATCATTAGACAACCTATGTAGAAGATTCTATAGGAATGAGAAGTGTACTAATTGGTTCTCTGAGACAGCAGATGATGCAATAGAATAGACCAAATTGCATTAAAGCAAGCACTAGTTTAGATATTTATAAGAACAGCCTGGACACATCATTGGAACAACTGTTTTGGTATATTGGCAAGCTAGAAGGGCGTTAATGTCCATGCTTGAAATATTTTTATGTATGTATGTATGTGTGTATGATGAGAGTTCTGAGAAGTGTGCTGGTTTGTCTTAGAGGCTTAGTGTTTGGGGCTCCACTGACAGTGACAGTATGTGTGGTGTTAAGTGTTGTTTTTTCTGTGTGCCTTTGGGATCACTGAGGCATAGCTTTGACAAGGGGTGGTCTAGACAATCTTTGTTGTTTAGAAAGAGTGCATTTAAGTGCCTCAGTATGCATTAGTATATGTGTATGTTATGTACTATGTGATGTGGATGGTGTGTGCATAGTTTTGAAACTTCATGTGTGCTTGCATGTGACAGTTTAGCCTCCTGTGTCATTGTATAAGTATACCTTTTACATACTGTGTCTGCTTCTTTAAGGATTAAGTGGTTGTCGGTAAACATGAGACAATTGCTACATTGTCTCAAGATGCTCATATCTATCAAGATGGCTAAAGAGGAGTTAGGAAATTGCACATCCATACAGTCCAGTCCATTGACTGGTAAACTACAAGGGGGTGGAATATAGGGGTTAGAAGGCTATTAAAGGTGCTTTATTGATGCAGACTAATCAATGTGCTTTACTAGGTCAGATTATGTTAAACAGTACTAAATTCTACTAACCTTAAGAGGTTTATAGGCTCATAGGTGTCTACTAAGCAAACAGCAACTAGGATGCACAGCTAGGCTTAAAAAGACCATGGTAGGACCATAGATACATGATACTAAGTGCCCACCAACAAACCAGTATTGCTCTTGAGTAAACATCCTTTGCTACAGATTGTCTCCTGCTCATTTTCCTAGAGCTTAACAAAGCTGCTTGCTGAAATAGAAGTAACACTGTTTATGAAAAAAAATCCAGTAATAAATGACTAGGGCTCAAATCTGGCAGCAGTACACAGTTCTGCCACAACTGTGAATTAACATATAAGACTATGGCCCAGCAGGGTTTAAAATACAAACAGATAGCTTTTACAAGTAATTCTGCTTGCTGAAATAGAAATGCAGAATAATGTAGAAACACAATCTTGCCACAGAATCAAATTAAAATACAAGACTAAGGACTCAGAACAAACTAAAAAAATGCAAGCAGGTAACATTTTGTTGAAAATATGGAAAAAAGCAGAAAAGTACAAAGAACTGTCATGACACATGAGGAGATGAAATCTAAGATGACTTCCCTGCTTAGATTAGCAGAAACAAGTCAGCGTGTCAAGTGGGAATAGAAATCAAATCAGAAGTAGATAAAAATCAGGCAGCAACTGAATGTGCAAAAAACAAAAGAAAGAATATAAGGAGAAGGATCAGAAAAGAAGGAAAGAAATGTAGAAAATGCATAAATATCGTGGCAAGTAAAAGTATCTCCTGGAACAGCATCATGTTAATCAGGATTTGATGCAGGAATGATTAAGGAGAGGTATATTCAAACTAAAGGATTGAAGGTTAATAACAGTAGCCCAGGATAGTGGACAGCATGCACATTGGTTTACAAAGTCCAATGAACAGATGGGAGAAACAGACAAATGTAGATTCTGTAAAATCAAATTGGTAACAGTTGCATGTCTTGTTGCTGGGAGTGAGACACTCATGATACAGGGCTTGTATATTGAAAGGCATAATAATGTGGCAAGATTGTTGCACTGGGAATTGTGCAAACATTACAATATTGAAGGAGCTGAGAATTATTGGAAATCTGAACCACAAAGCATTATAGAGAATGACATGGGATCACCCATTACCATCAGTTCAGAAAATAAATGCAAGAAAACCAGATATAGTAGTCCATGAAAAGAACAAAAAAGTAGCATTTATCATTGAAATTGCTATACCCCCTGATTGCAGTGTCTTAAGTACAGAGAGACAGAAAGTCATAAGATACCAACGATACCACAATTTGCAGGCAGAAATGAAAGCAACATGGAGGAAGGATACCCACAGTTCCAATAGTAGTAGGGGCAATGGGTCTCATAAAAAAAAATTAGTCATATTTAGATATGCTACCGATACATGTAACTCCATATGAACTATAGAAGAAGTGAATTCTGAGCACATTGTGGGTACTACAAACAGCACTCTTGGCTAACATCAATGACTGAAACAATACTAATTTCCTGAACATTAATCATACCTTGATTTAGGAATGGGATCCATTCCCATAATGGTATTAGAAACCCACAAGACTTGGAGCAATTAAACAGGTAATTTGTATTTGCACTAATGCTCTGAATTTGTTTTAGCTAGTATGTCTTAGAGTTTCCTCCTCCCAATGGAGTTTCATGAACTTAGTTGATCTACCTGAAGGGCAAACAGACTGAGATTCTCCTTTTCTTATGTGTCTTGGGAGGTTCTCTGCTTCCTCTGTCATTAAAGCAGGTGCAGGGGTATTTGTGTGCCACTCCACAAGAAGGAATGGTAATTCATTCCAGTGTTTTAAAAAGTTTTTCCAGGCCTAAATTTCCTTTCTCTTGCTGGGGTCTCTCTTTTTGTCATTCCATGTCTTGTAGTCCCGTTCTCATCTTAGTTTCCTAATTGATTATTATTATCATTTTGGGATCCTGGCACCCCCTAGCTCATTTCTCTAAAGCTGTTATAGACAAAAATACATTTATAAGGTAGATGGGCAGGGGTCCTTCTCAGTCCTTGGGAAATATGTCCATACTTCAGTTTTCACAGGACCTTGCACCATTACTCAAACGCTTGGGGAACCATTTGCATTGTGAATCTTCAGACTGGTCGTCATGACTACTTCATTAAAACTAGGCTGAGGACTGATGGCTGCTGCTTCATTTTCTTCTCTTTTGCTGTAGACATACTTTCCTGCTGCTTCTAAAGGTCTTTAAACAATAAGAAGTCTTTCTAATTATTAGATTATGAGAAACAACGTACAAGAGATTGGTCCAGATAAAGTCATGTTTGCTAGAAGATCTAGGAGACTCTACCTCTCTGATGCCCTGCCTGTGGGAGGAATAAAGCATTGTTGAAGTTTCAAGCAACTTATTCTGTTAAGTAGGCAGATAAATGAGTGTTCTTGTTTTAAACGAACATTCATAACACAAAAAAGCATGCAAACCTGTTTTAGAAAATGTAAACAATTTCAATTTTGACTGTGTCGTATTAGAAATGAAAGAATAGATGAAGAAATTTCAGAAGAAAGACAAACAGTGGGCACTGTTACTACAGAAGATGTTGAATGAGGAGGGGTATGAGAAGGGGGATACTGAAGAATGGTTAAAATTGAAGTGGTAGTTAGAGAAGAAATAGCTCAAAGCAATGTTATTAATAGCTGGGAAGAGAACACATTTGCAATTTTAGAAAGTGTAGAGAAATAAGAGGGAGAAATGGAGTTAGGAGAAAAACAAGAACAAGGTAGCGACAGATCAACTGGTGGGAGACTTAGGAGCAAGAAAAGAAAATAAGACCTGGAAGTAAAACACTTACAAAAGAAGGACGAGTGCTATCAGAAATGTAGCATTTCATGTGAATAGAAACATTATGAGATGTTTACTAGTGGTGAAATGGTGTAACAAATAAAAATGTATATTTTTGCTTGCTAGATACCAGATGTAACAAGCAGGAAAAAGGAAAAATAAAGGAAGTATGGGAGGGGGAATATTGTTTGGCCAGTAGGAAATCAGACATGTTCTGGAATATTAATTCTTATAAAATTGGCAAAATATGTGGCAACACGTGATAAGAGAATGAGACTAAAATGTATACTAGTAATAGTGATTTATACATACACTAATATGACAGACAGAAAACTATGTCCATTCCATGCAAGCTCCTTCTTAACTTATTCACCTACCCTTTGTCTCTTGATATATAAAATGGGATCCCATTGACAAAAAAAAATGTCCTTTATCCCACCACCTATAATGTCTTGTTATTATCCTTGCATGTGTATGTGTAGCCTCCCTAATGCCATGTTTTTGTTCTTATCAAGTTGTTCATGCGAAACATAACCGCTTCACTATAGTTTAGGAGTGTGACAGCTGCCTGTAATGGGTCTTCATTTGTTTACTATAGGGCCCTTTTCTTGGACTACTGACACTATGCTAGTTATAAAACATGGCCAACTAGTTAGAGGCCACAGTATGGTATGGGATTCTTGCTATTTAGCTCTGAGCACAATACTGTGAATATTTCTGAATACCCCCCACAAATTTGATGTAACCATTTCTGAAAGCTTGAGACATTTATAACTTATTTAATATAGTTAATTTTCTTCCACACTTTTTTTTTAACTCATCCCATTTTTCCCCATCACTGGGTTCACAGTTGACTTGTAGGAGCCATCAGTGTGGTTCATAGCCAGCCTTAGGCATAGGCCAACAAGGCAGACACCTAGGGCGCCATCCTAGCAGGGAAGCTTTTCCAGTATTTATTTGGTGTGGGTAGGCCAAGATGGGGTCATTGGATGGTGTGGTGGGGGGTGGTGTGGAGCCCTATTGCCTAGGGCACCACTTGACCTAAGGCTGATCCTAGTGTGGTAGCCATCATACATGGTTTAGGTATTTTGTTTTTCTTGTTTTCTACATGCCTTACCACCTAACACATGCTGTCAGTGTTGAGAAAACAATCAGGTAATGGCATTGAACAGAACCTCACTTCTGCAAAGGAAAAGGTCCAGCTAGTAACACAATCCACCCATCATCGTCAAGCATGGGTGGTAGTTCCCACTCCAATTATCCACTCTAGAAAGTTTATCTCAACATGTTACATCCCAAAGGGAGAGTGAGAGTGGCAATACACCCTAAAACAGCAGATCCAGCTGTTTTACATTTGGAAGTTTATATTGACAGTCACTTAAATTTTGACCAGCATCTGTCTATTGTAATAAAGTCCTTCTATATTGCACAGCTTATAAACAAAGGGATTGTGTCTAGATTCCCTTTACTCAGCCCTTATTAGGCCATTCAGTGAATATAATGCTGCATTTGGCATGTATCTGTCCAGACACATAAAATAACTGGAATACCCAAAGAGTTACCTTACTAAAAGGATACATGGCTTAAACAACATGTTCTACATGCACCAACTCAAAGCCCTGACACTATACTCAGTATCTGACAGACTGCTAAGTGTCAACCAGTGTCTGGGATACAAGGCAACCTACAACACATTACTGATGGATTTACTGCATGTCAGCAAGTCAAAAGGCATCAGAAATAATTGATCTATACATATAAATCTCTACTGAAACATCAACAGAATGGTTTGGAGGGACATATGTATTTCAGAGGATACTACTGCTATGAAACAGACTCCCTATCCACATAAAACAAAGTTCATCACTGTCCATTTTCAAGCACAACTTAGATCTATGGATGAGAAACAGAAAATTTATCCCAGGACTGCCCCCTGTACTAGTAATGGCCAGTTGCACCTCTTAAATACTTTATCCTATGCATGGGCCCCCTTAAAGTTTATATGTTGTGATCCCAGTTATTCTCATTAGGGGGTAACATATAATCATTGAACATAGGATGGGTAAGGCCAAGCTATAACAAAATGGGATAGGTTATTTCAAGCACAAAAAATGGATATTGGCTAGGCTTAGAATGGACTGCAGTGGCAGATAGCCTAGTATTTATTTAAGAACCAGTTAATCTATCAGAGAGAGAGTGAGAGAGAGAGAGATCTGTCGCAATGCCTTCTTCCTCCCTGTCTCCTCCACTGCAGGAGCTCCTTATTTTCTAGGTTGCAGTCGGAACTTCTTCCATCTGCACCAAGGAAACAGGCCAATTTCTTTAAAAAATAGTTACTGGAGTTCCATTCAAAACAAAAAGTATGAATATCTGTATTATAATATCTAGACATGCCTAGGAAAACATTTATTTATCTTAATTCTGAACACTTTAATCTGAAGAATTACTTTTAAGAATGCTTGATAGAAAGTGCTTTAATTTGTAATATAGGAATGCTATTTGCTCTTTGCTAAGGAATTTGCCATTGTTTTTCACACACCTGAAGATGTTTATGCTTCCCCATTTTTAAATTAAAACTCACAGACATTTGCTACTTAGAATGTGACCTCGTACTACACTGCTAAGTAATATTTTCTGTGGATTAGTAATTTGGGGTGAGAAAGCTTTTTTCTGTTAGTATTTGCCACCTAAAGGATAGCTTGAACATTATAAAATTTTATTAAAAAATTGAGTTGAGTTGAATCATATAATTTTTATAAGAAAACATCAAGTTGTAACTGCAACAGTGATTTCAAATTATTTACAAAGTTTTGAGCATGTTCTGCACTGATTTGTTTGGTGTTAAGGTTGAGCACACATTTACCAAAGTTACAACCTCCAAATCATTACAGGGAAGGAAAGCAACTACATGAACACAGGTACCTGTGCACATGCACTCACATGTATATATATACACACACACACACACACACACACACACACACACACACACACACACACACACGCGCTCACTCACACACACACACACACACACACACACACACACACACACACACACACACACACACACACACACGCTCACTCACACACGCACACACAGACACGCACACACACGCGCACACACACACACACACACACATGCTCCTTACCAAAGTAAATAAACTATTGTTAACTTCTTAGTTATGTTTAGGCTTGTCTTACCACAACTTAAAGACTGCGCATAAAGACAGTTTTTTTTTTAACATCCATCAGTATGTCAGATACATTATAGTTAACATGAGATTTCACAAACCTGTGCTCTGCATCCCCAAACATTCTTATTATGACTGGTATAGTGCTATAAGCTTCACACGACACATTGGAAATTGAAATTGGAGAATAGTAAACACTCAACAAATCAAATAATATCAGACTCATACAGGAGTTCTGCTCAAACTCATCTCAGGTGATACCACATGCACAGAAGCATAGGTGGCTCAGCAAGCACCCTGTGCTGTTACCATGAACTAGAGTCCCCACCCATGCTCTTCTACTAAAGGGAAAACATAATGGCATTAATTCTACTGCCAGACCAACCAGGTTGCAAGATGAGATGCAGAACAC
Organism: Protopterus annectens; assembly: GCF_019279795.1. Taxonomy (NCBI): domain Eukaryota; kingdom Metazoa; phylum Chordata; order Ceratodontiformes; family Protopteridae; genus Protopterus; species Protopterus annectens. The sequence goes on from NC_056731.1 coordinate 950,475,946, forward strand.
ACCCGTCTCCCTCCTGCTCAGCCATTCAGGTCCCATTTCTGTGGCCTGCCCCCAACCCTCCTCCCTTTTATTAAATAAAGAAATAAATAAGAATTTATCCTTATAAACTGCAGCAAACTGCTTGCAACAAATGTAGCACACAGTTGCTACAGTTTATACCCTGCCTGCATGGAGTGCTACAGCACTCTGATTTTAGTTAAAAAGAAAGACATATTTTTTTCTAACTTTTAGACTCTAGCACATCGTTTGGTATAATGTAGCAAGTTATTGCTACAATTTAGACCACACATAGAGTGCTAATGCACTTAGGTTGGAAGGCAAATGCAACATTGTTTTTAAAAGCTAGTATTGCATAAGACACTGGTATCAGTTGACCCCCCCCCCCAATCACCTTGTACCTAGACAGCTGCCTCTTTCGCCTCCACCCTACCTATGCTATTGTACATGCAGATGCATTAAGATCACTAACCTTTGCAAGACTGCAAAGTGTCTCTACTATTATCTGTTGCAAGGACAGCATTGCAAGGCTATTCATCATAACTTCATCTTTACATCTAAAGAACAAAAGTGTTATACACTCACTTCCTCCTTCCAAGGTGATGTCACTTTACAACTAAGTATGTGTTAGAAATCCATAAATACCTTGGAACAGAATGGCTGTAAAGTACTATTTATACACTGCATGAAATTATTCTGAAATTGAAGACACAGACACCATGTTCTTGTTTGCCATTTATTTTCTACAAAAAAAAAAAATACAAAATATATATTTTCAGTGATCAAGAAAATTGATATGTCAATAGTTCTTTGACATCCTTATCTTTAAATGGAGCTACATGTTTGTGTCTGCCATTTGTTTGTTTCTTTCGGCTTTTCGTGGTTAGGGGTTGCCACAGCGTAACTCCGGTCTGCTAATGATTGGTAGTTGAGTTTTACATGCCTAGTTACCAGCTCTGATGCACAACCTTCAATGAAGGTATGCCCATTCATGCATGTCTCCATGCAGAAGACGCTCTAGCTGAGAATCGAACTGGACAGCGTTTTACTGTGAGACAACAATACTACCACAGCACCACCACCGCGGATCATGTTTGTGTCTGACATGATTACTAAAATACTCTTTTTGTACCTCCAAATGTATCAATTTGAAAATGCACTGTTAAAAACTATTTATTTACAATACAGATTATATTTAGTGTATTTAATTAATGCCAATTCAATGCTTCACTATAACAGACATGCATTATGACATACAGGGATAAAGCCTTAACTGCAACTCAGGCAATCCTAATTCAAGTAATGGACTGGTCATTGGAACAGCCAGGCAGCACTGAATGGGAATGTGCAGCCAGTGGTGGCTCTTCTGTCCCAGGCAGGGCAAAGTGATTTAGGTTAGTTGATCATCAACATTTAAGTTGATGCAGGCCTGACACCAAAAGCAAACAAGACTGGTGACATGGGGTTGGCAGTGCCATGTTGATGATAGTAGCCTTTGGAAATATATGCGTGTTGCACACATTTTCATGTGAAAAGCATAGCATGCCCTCAACAGCAAATAATCTCATTTTGCACCTCTGCAACCTGAGTTCTTCATTATAAGCTGTACAATTTTGCACCATGTGATTAGGTGCACATAGTTTTGTTGCCTTGGATTCCTTTTGACTGCTTTATCTGAAACATTTTGTTGATACTGTTTTGCATTTAACTCAGACAATGACTGCAGTTTGTCATGCTATGATGAGTAAGTACTCTACTCCAGTAAAAATATAAATAAATGTCAGCAACTCAGGGTGCTGGGGTTTATTCAAGACAGGGCATCACACTTGCAGTGTTAAAGGAGACTGCAAGCCATTCACTGGGCTTCTTGCTGTTCAATATTCATGAGAGATTTGATATTGACATCAGACCTCTCCTGTGAGCCCCTGAGCTGACAGTTGCTATGGCCTGAGGTGTAGGAATAGTAGGTTAATTGGTGGTTGCAAGGGATGTCAAGGGACTATGATTGACTGGAACATGCTTGCCAGGATGATGGCTCCCTTCAAATTGCTCTTATCCAAGCCGGTGGCCATATTGTCACTGATAGGGAAAAGAGGTTATAACACCTAGGAGGAAGTGCAGAAGGTGCAGATAAAAAAATAAAATAAAAAAAAAAATATCTAAAATATTCTAACCACTTAAATATACCCTCAAATAAGTTTTCATCTGAAGAAATACAGAACAAGTTAGTTGCTAAAAGATGACTGAGGCACACATGGACTAAATTGCAATGTTATGTACTTTGGAAAGAGAAATTTTCCAGGAACCTTTTTTTTTTTAATCTTGAGAACTGCCTGTCAGTGGTACTAAGCAAATAAGAGCCAAAGTGGATCCTTAGTTTGGGTTCTATGGAGTGCGTTCATTGACTTGATTGTCACTTATCTATTGCACGTTGTGATTGTGAATTAGATATTGCCATTCTGATTATTTTCATATACCTGTTCACCTGTGATACAGTTATCACAATATATCACAATTACTCATTTCACTGCTCCGCAACTTCTGTCTCATACTGGGCCATGTTTTGGGATAGTCAGTGTTGAGATTTCAGTGCATTTGCAAAACAAAATATTTTAAGTGCAGCATCATTTAGACATTTTCAGGAGATAGTTGTCAAGTGCTTTTCTTTGTCCCAGTCATACTGACTAAAAAGAATCAAAGGATGACATTTCTGAATTAATTTACTTTCACACTGTGCAACAAAAGAATGCAGGGTGTGGGGAAAGGGATATAACTCAGACAGTTAAGACAGATATTTTGCTACTGCCTTGAAACAATGCTGACTTTATGGTTAGAATAACAAAATAAAGGATGATGGGGGCTCATAATATTTAAGCATACCAGTAATGAAGATCACAGTGAGTTATCCGGCTGCTGGGAATTGACTGCTCAGGTTTGTACAACTGCATGCCATGCTACCAGTATGTGAAGAGTCAATAACTGTCCCTTTAATTGTTCCAAGCAGGTAATATGTATTGTCAATTTTATTATTTGAGACTTTATTTCCAGGTTTTTATAACCTTGGATGCAAGTACTAGTTATTTGTTCCTGAATAGTCTCAGTTATTCTCTTTGAGACCTAAGTAAAGTCCAATGTCTCCTGAAGCCTTCGATAATGCTCCTGTTGCTGCATTCTCATTTGTATTTATAAAATTTATATTCATAAAGCATGCCACTAATAGGTTCATTTATGTTAGAAATTATAGTTACAGAACATGTTAACACAGCACTTGTATGTGATAGATTATAGCCTGTGTTTGTAATTTTAAATCTATAAGGAAAACTGAAGAAAATGTGCATTGTTTACTTAAGCAATAACCCATGCCTGGGTGTGGGTAATAGGTTCATAGGTTCATAGGTTCATAGGTTAGTACTAGGCTATCAGCCCTAGGGCCTATACAAGCCTAGCCATAACAATTCCCTGGCTATTTCTTCCCACACTATTTACTTCCCTGGACCCATGTCTAGCAGGGCAACTGACGTGATCCCCGGATACAGAGAAGTCTATATATACAGAAAAGCAGCTAAAACACAAACACTTCAGATGCAGCGCAATCCAGAGAACCTGACCCATAGCAATACACACACACATACACACACGAGTGTTGGATTTATCCACGGTTGGTGTGGTTTGGTCACGAGGGCGAGGCCCGAGTGGCCAAACAAAGACAACTGTGGGTAAATCCAGCATTACCCACACCCAGAAGTGGGTTATTGCTATTATACAATGACATTATTTAAGAAAAAAATGCCTACTTTTCTTAAATAATGGCATTGTATAATGCCTCCATGCTGCCCTTCCTCAGCTGTCTGGTATTCTGCAGCAGTTCTGATGTACTGCACATGCGTATGCTTACGCAGTACATCAGAGCTGTGGGTGGAAGCAACGGAGAAAGCAAGATCTCCGTTGCTTTTTACAAAGTGTCTCGCTATGTTAAAGGAGTTTAACATAGAGAGACAGCCTTATTAAAGCAACGGGGAAAGGAAGATCCCTGTTACTTTTTCTAAAGCTTTAGTTCATAGTTTAGTACGAAGCTAACTGGCCTTGCAAGCCATTTTAAGCATAGCCAATTATCCCTTGCGAGACTCAAACCCTGCACTCTGTGTTTATAAGGCAAACACCTTAGCCATTAAGCCATCCAAATTAATATTATTTTCATCCTTTAATATAGTGAGACAGTTTCTAAAAAGCAACAGAGATCTTGCATTCTCCGTTGCTGTAAAAAAAAAAAAAAAAAAGAAGACTTATACTAATGGAAAAAGTCTGGGCGACCGGAACGTTTTCCATTAGTATAAGTCTGATTTACAACGTGCATGCTGACCAATCAGCATGCACATTTTGGAATATTAATGGGGGGGTCGTTGTATAATAAAATGTTTAATATTATCAATCAACTGATTATAAGACTGTACTCTTACATAACAGGCCTGTAGTATCAGTAATAAAGTTGTTCAGCTCATTATCATCATACAAGGATACATGATACAACACTGTATCACACTGTAGTTTACATAGTTTTGTGAAAAAAGTGGAAAATATGCATTAAATATTTAATCCTATTTCCAAAAAATACTCAGAATATAAAAAAAATGCTTATGCTGCTTGCAAATATCATTGCCAGGTTTGTTTTTCTTTGCATTATTTCTCAGAGGGAATAATTGATTCACATGGAACTTAATAAATTTATTATTTGTTTGCCTTTGTTAACTGGGAAAGTCTGAATGGGCAGAGCCCATTTTCAGCAGAGGCCTTGCGAGAAAAGCTCTATCATAGTACATTCATATTAAAACATGAACTTCAGACAGTTCTCAGAAAAACAACAGTTACATTTATTAGAATAAAAACAAACGTAATTACAAAACAGTTGTATACAGTAACATATTTACGTCAACAATCATGAGTATATACAGTTCTTATAGCTCTAAAATCGTGCAGGAAGTAAATGGATTAAGACTGTAGAAGGGAAAAAATGTGTCAACTGAACCAGGCCAGAGGTCTAACCTTTGCTGATGTTAATGAAGATGTAGATTAAATGGTCATGTTCATAGCTAACATAAAAGCAAACTTATATGTGGTATATGTGGTGCGTTCAGTTTGCTTTTAGTTTTACATGTTCCAAGTGGTTACTAGTTTGTCATTTTGTATTACCATTGTGCAGCAGTATAAGGGACCTGATTTATTTCAGACTCAACTTTCTTTGACAATGGGTGAACTTATGGCTTTATTGCAACAGTTTTCACAACAGCTTTCACAAGCTAATCAATGTTTAAGATCTGGGGTCTCTGGAATACATCTTTTGAAGACTGACTGTTTAGGGAATACATACCATGCCACTACAAGGGGTTTTGGAACACAAGAAGAGTCAGACATCACACGAACCCAACGTTCTAATACAGGTATGAAAGATTTATGAGATTCTAATAGCCATAAGAATGGTAGGATGACTGAGTTTCCATTGGATGAGGATTACAGAAACACTGTTAACCTTAGTGAATGGTGTAACAAGAACTTTTCATTTACTGTGAACCCTGTTATTCCCCATTACAATTTGGAAACACAGTTGAAACAAATGGAAAGGTTGGTTGGTAAGTTTAGAAAGCTTCAAGTAGAGTATTGCTATTTGTGACAGAATATTGTTATGGGGAAAGTTCCTAAGGGGTTGCATTGGTGGAAATACCCGATGAGATTACTTAACAGTTCAGACTTGCATAAAGAGCTACTAGTGTTGTTTGACAAGCATGGGTGCAAGCTTATGGAAGTTTCTATTAAGGAAAACTTATATCCATGGACAAGATTTCTATGGAAATTAAAGATTTTGAAACTTCCATCACCAATAATTTGTTGTTTGATCAAATTTCTTGCCAATACAACAATATTTTGGCTAAAGCTGATGCCTTAATGAATGACCTTAAGAACAAATAATGAAGCCAAACTGAAACTTGATGTTTTTGATTATGAGCAAGGGAAAGCATACCCCCAAAGTCTCAGGCTTGGTCAATGTAAATGCATATCTATAACTCAGACAATGTGGATAGTGGTGTTCAGGTATGCGAGCACCAAGGCAAAAGTCATGCTGAGGCCCCTTTATTGTCACCTCCCCCCTTGACGAGGTCAGAGAGGATTCAATCCCAGCAAAATGGGGGTGGGGCAAACCAAACTTGTTATAAACACACCCGACGGGAAGGTGCAACAACTGAGAGGATGGACAACCAATAGTTAGAGTCATTGGGACAATTAAATGTTTGTGTTAATAATTCTGGCAATTTTAACGTGTTTAATTACAGTAATTAAGTAGTTACTGATGTATGTTTTGAAATTTTTTTCTAAAGGTTTTACCTTTATATCTATATCTAGAGCACAGTTGGTTAAAGTCCTTTTGGACATTAAATTGTTTGTTAGAAAGCTCAATTTTAAAATTATGTTCCATCATGATGGTACCTCTTCCCATTCATTAACACTAACAAGACCAAATACCTTTAATCTCCCTTTCTTCAGTCTTACATATTTTTGAATTTTTGTGTGAATGTGATATTAGAGAGGTTTTGCACAAACAACTTGATATGGTTAAATTTAACATTAAGTGAAAACAATGATGTGAGAATTATGAAACCTGATGAAGGGGGTGGTGTGGTCTTGATGAACACTAATGACTACGACAATAAAATAATGCTTCTTTTAGGTGACGAGATACATGAAGGAGTGTCGTGTAAAAAATGCATATAGCCTATAGGAAGATTGATTATTTACTGTATGATATGCTTATGCAAGGTGAAACTGATCAGGCTGAATTTGGGTCTTTAAAGGTTGATTATTTTATGGTCCTTACAATGTTTGGGATACAGAAGGTCCATAAGGACCTTTTGGACCCACTTTTAAGACCTATATTTTATGCTAATGGCCTCTAAAACAATTCCCTTGGCTATGTTTATTGATTTTAAACTCAAAGGACCATTAAAGGTCTTGAATATTTAGTCAAGGACTCTTTGGATTTTTTATCATGAATTTCTGAAGACATACATAATGAAAATCTTTTATTTTTGACAATAGACATCAAATATCTATTTTAGTAATATCACATCAATAGGGGCTAGAGTGGTTATTTGAGTTTCTTACTGAAAATAGTGGATTGAGTGGGAGAGAAATCAAAGTTATTTTAAACTTGATAGACATGGTTCTTGCCAATAATTTTATTTATTTTATGGTATGATTTTTAGACAAAAAGAAGGGGTGGCCATGGTTTAATCTTGTACCCACATTTTTGCCAGTATTGTTATGGGGATATGAGAAAATAAATATATACTAAATTCTAAGTTCAGTGACTGTAGGTCCTTTTACACTAGATACCTGGATGATATCAGTATTTTTTTTGACTGACCCTTATGATAAGATACAGGAATTTCTTGATTACATTAACAATAGAGCTTCCTTTTTTAAGTTTACTCACTCAATTTCAAGTGAAACCCTACACTATTTAGACATTGAATTAACTAAAGACAGACCTAATAACAGATTTGTGGCTTCTATTTTCAGGAAACCAACATATTCAATTTTTTTTTGCATTTCACAAGCAGCTACCCTCTGCATCAGAAAAAAGCAGTGGTTAAAGGACAACTGGTTAGGGGTGCTACAATGGTTTCAGATTTTTCTGCTTTTTTATTGGAATATGAAAAATGAAAGACATGTTCCTGAGAAGAGGGTATGCTGAAAATTTTTTTATGGATATTATGGATGAGGTGGTTTCTAAGAGAGACAACTTGGCACCTATACCCCACTTTTGAGGATACACATAGCTGTAATGTTAGTAAGCAATCCCCTCTTGAGAAGTCAGGGGCAGCATTTATTATCACCTACAGTCTATATTTTCAGGCATTAAAATATTATTCAAAAGAACTCGGTGTTTTTAGTCAGTTAGACAAAATAGCAAAAATAGTGGGGGTTTCCCCATTGTTTACAGTGAGAAGGGAAGTGTGTCTTAAGAGGCTGTTTGACCGGGTCTCCTTCTGATTGTCGAAAGTACACTTCATCGACAAACAGAAGGATGAGTCCACTTCTGCGAAAGTGCACTACATTGAAAGTGCACTTTCACGAAAGCCGATTCGCCAAATCGCGTTACAGTTGGGGTAAGGGAATATATATCCTTTTCCCCACTGTAGTGCAATCTCAGAGTTAGTATATTTAAGTAGGGGGTGTGGGTGGCACAGCCACCCCACATGGGGGGTGCAGGGGGGCTTGCCACCCTGCATAAATGTGATTTAGTGTTTTTTTTTGTTGTTGTATTTGATTTTGTTTTTTGTTATTTTGTGTTTTACAAGCCTGCATTTTTGACAAAGTGCATGTTCACGAAAGTGAGTTCGAGGGTTTACGTTTCGATGAAATGTAATTTTCCATGAATCAACATAGATCCATTTGAACATAGCAATGGTGGTCAAAATTACAACTGTGGTAAATGGAGGACTTTTTGCTGTAATACTTGCAGGTTTTTGTTGAACACTGAGGGGGTTACTCTGGGTAACATTAATATCAGCCCTAAGTTTTATTGTACTTGTCATTCTAAGGATATTGTTTATGCAGCTATTTGTCAGAAATGTGCCTTTTTCTATACTGGAAAAAACAAATGGGTTTTTAAGGACAGGATTAGGGAACAGATTTATGGTATTGGTAAATAGACTTTAATAATGCCCTGGCTAAACACATTTCTGAATTTTCTGAGCATTATTTTTTTTTTACTTTTTGGTATAGAAACTTCATGATCTAGTCCATTGGGTGGCACTGTGGACCTTTTCCAGGAGGTTCATGAACTATTCTGACAGATAAAAACAAATGCAGGGGTACATCCTGGTTTAATTGGCAAAATTTGTATTAATTGTATACTTAAGATAAAATTTATAGGGCTAATGCGAGGTTTTATTAGCTGTACCTTTATTTTAAGGTATGTAATATTAATGTTATGTTTTATTCATGTTCTTACTCAAGTTTATAACTTTGTTTCTTTTGGTTCTTTCCTTTATGTGTCACATGATTAATGACATCATGTATTTAAACTGAGTGTGTTGGTTTGTTATTCTGAAGAAGTTTCATACGTGAAATGAAAGCGCTTAATTAAATTATTTTATCTTGACTTGGCTGGCACTTTTCGTGAATTGTTATACAGCTTTTATTTTTGGTGGTGTGCTTGGTTTGCTCTAACTTATATGCATTCAAGGTATAAATATTTTTCTACCACCCTCTGATTGTATAAGTAAGCACTTTAAAATTTTTTGTCCAAGTCCTTCACTCCATTATTAATGAAACAATGAAAACTCTGTTCATGTGCAGATATATTAAATAATTTCAACTTACAGAAGATACCTTGATCCATTATGTTAAGGCTACCAATAATAAAATATTGCTACTGATATTTAAATATTGTGACTATTCATAACAGTGAAACAAAAGAAGTTCTATAGCTCAGGATGTATGCATACTACTATGGTTGAAATATGTTTGCCCAAGTACATGTTCTATTACTTCTTAAAAAGGTATGCTATAAAAATGAATTTTATAATAGATTCATAGGTGTGTACTAGGCTAATGTCCCTGGGGCTTTTACAAGCCTAGCCATAGGATTACCCTGGAATAGAGCCACCCGACCTTAGTTCCCAGTGCCTCTGTCAAGTAGAGCCACTGGTTTGATCACCAGGGTGAATTTTCTGTTTCCCATCCACTCATCAAGATTTCTCTTGAAGAGGGTCAGCAAGGTGCTCTGCTTGACATGCATAGAAAGTCTGTTCCATAGCATGGGCAGTCTCTGGGTTATGAACCTGTCCCTCCAGGATGTTCTGTTAATTGTGGTAATGAGGTTGAGATCACTGGAGTGTGTGGTGCAGACGGATTAGGATATCTTTAGATGTAGTATTTCTAACAGAGCTGGGTCAGACATGGCTTTGTAAGTCAAGCAGATATCGCCTCTAAGTAGGCGATATGAGACAGAGAATAGTTGGAGTTTTTTTAATCTGTCCATACAGGACAAGTGTTTAAGGCCTAGGATCTTGTGAGGTACTTTTGCAGCCTCTCCAGTTGTTGCAGGTGACTAGTAAGGTACATGCCAAATAGGGCATTGTACTCGATGACTGGCATAATGAGGGAACAGTAGAAGGAGACAATGACCTCTTTCTTCCTGGATGCAAAACCCTTAGTAATGAGATGGGCCACATAGAAGGACTGTCCGACCACAGTGGCAATGTGGTGATCAAATGAGAGGTTAATGTCAACCTGTGTTCCCAGATCTCTTATAATGTCTTCTGTGTTCAGTGGACTACCATCATTGTGGTAATTCATAGGAACTGGGTTTTTCCCAAAGGGGAAAATGACACATTTTTTGGCATTGAGCATAAGGCCATGGTTCTGACACCAGTTGTTGGTCACAGTGAGGGCATTCTGTAGGATGTCAACATCACTTGGGGAGTTAATAATAGCTCTCAACTTGCAATTGTCTGTGAACTTTGTCAGCCAGAGTCCCTTTGTGTTGGCTTGGACTACAGAGAAGTAGACACCAAACAGGAGAGGACCCAGGACCAAACCCTGTGGGACTCCACTCGTGACTAATCAGCAGTCTGACTTGGAGTCAGCTACGTTCACACTATGGGTTCTATCTGTGAGCCAGTTTGCAACCCACCTAGTGATATAGGGGTTTATGCCAAGCTTAGTTGATTTTTCTATGATTCCTGAGTGGGGAATGTTATCAAAAGCCTTGGCCAGATGAAGGTAGGCTGTATGAACCACCTTGCTTTCATCCACAGCTCTGGTGACTGACTCAGAGAAGTCAACCAAGTTGAGCAGGTATGATCTACCCTTCACAAAACCAAACTGTGTGGGATCCAGAGTTTGGAGATTCCGTATATCCTTGTTTATTAGGTCCATGATGATGCATTCCATAGCTTTGCATATCAGAGTTGTCAGGCTAATAGTGTGATAGTTCCCAGGGTCTGTAGTTGCTCCTCATTTGTGGGGAAGGATGACTATAGCAGTGCACCATTCGGCAGAGACAAAACCTGAGGTGAGGCTGTGACTGAACAGGGCACACAGGTGAGGTGCCAGTTCACTCTGTAGTTCATGTAGAACACATCCATGGATATTGTCAGGTCCCATGGAAGCTGTATTATTGGCCTTGGACAGTGCTGTTTTAACCTGTGCAGCAGTAATACTGGGTGCCTGGCAATCTACTGGTCATGTGATTGGTCCTTTGGGGGGGAGGGGGTAAAGTTGGCACTGAATCTGTCGACCAGTATACTGGCAATATCTGTTGACTTGGTATAGGAGGTATCATTGTGCAGTAGCTCAGAGCAGATCTGGTTATTGCTGTGGAGATTCTTTACATAACTATAGAAGGCCTTGTGGTTGTCTTTACTATCTGCTGCAATTCTGTTTTCATACCTAGTTTTAGAGGATTTGATGAGGAATCTCAACTTTTTGTTGAGGCAGATAAGGGAGTTTTTCTAGTCTTGGGACTGACAATGCACATGACAAGCCAGTCTCTCTGGTTTCTGAAAATGTCGTATTGTATCTAGCATGTTCATTATTGCAAAGTCACTGCAATCTATTATTTTCTGAAAACATAGCCTGTATATGCACTTCAGAGAGCAAAAGACCTTAATTTATAATGCTGCACGTTCCACGAAAGATTATTTTTATTTTAATTATTTTGTGTGACCCAACATGGAAAGAAAATGAGTGGTGAGCTCCTATTTTTAAAGTTTATTTTATGCAGCTTTTTAGTTTCCTGCATAAAACTGATTGACTAAAGTTGCTGGGGGTATTGTTAAATTATTTTAAAGTGACAAATGAAATACTTTCCAAACATATCTATTACTAATTTGCCTTTTCAAATAGTGTTATATGTTTGAATTATCTATATAAAAAATGTAAACGATTGGCCCTGCCATTTAATCCAACTTCTAATAAATGTGTATAAGCTTAATATATTCTTAAAACTCTCTTAAAAGACATAAGCCAGTATTCATGAAAGTCCATGTAGGCTCCAAGTAGGGCCTACATGGAGGCTTTCCATGCTGCCTGTAGCACTCTCCCTGCATTATGAATGGGCTTCGTGCACTCTACAGAGTGTGAGCAGCTAGTTAGTGTGCTGATATGAATGAGTTTTCAACTGCTTGAATGGAACAAGTTTTCTTGTAAGCAGTGTAGTGTGCGTTGATGGAAGCTAGCATTGCTAAACCATTAATTGAATGGTTTACCAATGCTAGTTATGTTTGCTGAGTTACTTTTAATGTAGAAATAAGTATTATGTACTGTAAATGTACGTAAATGTAATAAATTTAACTTTTTTTCCATTTAAATCTTAGCACGCGTTTGCGTGGCATGCCACGATGGACAGTGGTGCTAAACCTTGAAAAGTGACGATAATCCAAAAATCTATTTTAAATTGTTGCATTGTATTTTTCCCCATTTATATTTGAAGTTTAAGTATAGCGGAGTGGGTTGGCGCACTGTGGCGCATTGCTCAGCAGTACTTAAATGTCTTTGAAGAGTTATATAGAAATGTATAACTCTAACTTTAGTGCTGATTTAGCTTAGTGGTTAGAGTTTTGGCTTTGCATGCAGTAGTTCAGAGTTCGAATACCAAGACAGGCCATTCAGCTTTTATAGGGGAAAGCATTGTGAAATAATTTATTATTTATTTAATGATATAGTAATTGATATTTGTTAACCAGGGTAGTGTAGCTGGTCCAAAAGTCCAGTGTCAGTGGATATATGATTTGAAATCCCCCATGTAAACACAAGTGACCCAGACAGTACAGTCACACTACAGACTCATGTATTCAAAGCACACAGGGGGAAGTCATGTAAATTAAAATATATACCCTAAATAATATGTCAGTAAGGAGTAATTAATTTCCAATTTGTTAATTTCCTTTAAATGAAAACTGAGCAATGGTTAGTAGTACTTAGCTCTGCTTAGCCAGTTTGAGCATTGCTAAGAAGTATAATTCTAAGCAGCATTCAGCCCACTAGGCAGATTTACACACTGCTAAGCACTGCTCAGTATTTACCCTTTACTCTCTGCTCAACTCAGCTTAGTGGGTTTGTGCACCACTGAGCTGTGCTCAGCATTTTCAAAAATGGTCCAATGATGACAATGGGTGGGAATATGGCCTTATTTAAACCACAGAGCTGAGAATACAGCCAGAACGTGTTGTAGTTTGAACCCTGCAGGAGCTATGTCTGGAGTTGGAGAGGGAGCATGCTTTCAGGCACAGCGCTGGGGCATTTTGGAGTCCAGGGTCATAGCTAGGCTCCTTGTGCAACACCTTGACAACAGACTGCTGCAGGGCCAGTACCAGACCTCCCCATACAAATGTGAGGCCTGGGACCATCTGGCTCATGACCTCACCAGTGCCACTGGAATCCCCCAAACTGGTGAGCAGGTACGACATCACTATGCCAATCTACAGCGGAGAAAGGGGGTGCTCTTGGCCTAATGGATCTAAGATGCTCGAGATGGGAATGCCCCAGTAGTTTGTAAGTATTTCACCCATAGTTGTACCAAATTCTAGCCTGAGTATGTGATAGACAGGTATGCATAATGGTTGTTTTCTCCACTACAGCAGCAGGGGAGAGGGCTAGCAATGTGGAGGCCCATACGGACAGACTGGTGAGGCTACACCAAGAGTCTGGTGAGTACAGATCTATCTTGCAGTATATAGTGCAGTAAATAAGAAGGAGTACATTGTTTACTGCCAGTAGGTATAGTGTGTTCTGAGTGTACTGAATAAATATAAAGTTTGTCAGACCAATATTGATGTATAGGATATGCAGTACTACCTAATGTAGAATCTCAACTGTAGTAAAGCACTGTGTCATGTTACTCAAATAAAGATTTATACCACAAACTGTTGTGTTTAATCTCGTATGTTGTTCTAGAAATAGAATGTGTACAGGTGCTTCACATCAAATATGACTTTGATAGCATGCATTAACTGAGGTTGTTCTGATAACCAGCTGTTATGCAAAACTGTAGATTATGGAGCTATAAAACAAGATATAAATGAAATATGAAATATGTCCTGCACTAACATCTGAACCTTGAATAGTAATGTGTAATGTATTATAGTGTGTCCCCTGCAGGATTGCCTTGTGTTAACCTTTGCATTCCAGGTCTTATTATTTCAAAGGATTAATACACAGTACACTATCTGTCATGCATGAATCTCAGGCATGTATGTTCAACTGTCACCACAGCCTTTGGTGACACTACACTTAGATTACAAGGTTAGACTGTCTGCCGCAAGAGAGTATTAGGTAGAAATCAGTCAAGTAAGCAACAGCAGTTCCCCAGTAGCTCGCTGCAATGAGAAATAGCTTTGTCATTCATTTTTGCACACCCAGACCATGGTTTGAATCCAGGGAGTGGTACTATGATGTGTCAATATTTACACTCAAGTAATCTTGAATATTTGTAGAAACAGTCAGGTAGCATTAACAGATATGTTCTCCACAGGTCTTGGAGGTAAAGAAATGTTTATATAGCTGTATGAATGGTATACTAATAAACCATGTACAACTGTTCCACTGTCCAACCCCATGCCTGCAAATGACAGCAGGATAGGTACATACACCATGCACTCTGTCACCTGGCATGCTATCATGGCTAGTGGTCACTGCTGCCAATAACCTTGGACACAGATATGAATCCAGGTGAAGTGTGCCAGTTGCACATTCACACATCAGTGCAGGGTACACCTTCTTCATCATATAGGTAACCCTGGCATGTATGAGTCCCCTCTAGTCATGTACCCAGAGTTGTCACAGTTTGCCCCATACCATTCAGTTCCACAGTTTAACAGTTATGTATGTGTTACAGAAGCTATGGGCCATAGGTAGATGTAAAGTGAGGGCAGACCTGTAGAGTATTGAGCAGTACTGTTTTGTGAAAAATAGAAGCCTATGGAGTTGTTAACAGACTCCCCCCCCCCACCCCTTATCTGCATCAATAATTATTATTCATATACTACGGGTATGTTGTTCTCAAAATCTAATGTTGGGAGTTGTGTTCTATTTTTGTTCATATATTTAATTGGCTGCATATTAACATACCTTGTTCAGATACTACTGTTGGTGGCCTGTTGCCGTAAATGTAACTGGCATGCTGTTACAATGCTAACTGTTATTCCATTTATGCATGTGTGCTGTTTGCTATGCAGTTGTTTCATTTCTATTATTCTGGGTTAACTGGAACACCCACGCATGCTGTTATGACTAATTTTGAAATATTTTGTTCATGGCTAACCGACACATTTGAAAAACATTAACACCATAGCACGTGTGAGAAGGCAGATCCCAGCGGATCCACCTGTCCTGCCTGACCTGGCTGTGGCACCAGGCCTCTGCATGTCTGGGACCCAACACGGAACTGCCTTCTCCACTGGTCCTGCACCACCCTCAGGTGTAATCACCTCAGGGAACAATGTCTGTCCCCTCCCCCCAGGTATGGGTGCAGAGAGGAACCCGTCACCTGCAGAAGGTTCTGAGGTATGGTGAGCAGGGTCATCCAGACAGAGTTAGATGGATGCCTTAGCCGGATCGAGGGCAGACTGGCACAATGGGCACCCTGCCCCTGTTGTCCAGCCCCCAGCACAACTACCTTTGGGGCCATGAAAGGGCAGTGGTGACTGCCCATGAGCAGGGGCCTCAGTCCCACTGTTTCCATCTGGGGTACATGGGTCTCTGATTCCAGACCATCCTCCCAGTCCAAGGTGTTTACCCCCCTCATGTGTTATACACCGCTCCTGTCTGCTATCTTGTGTGTCTGCAAAAGCAACCTCTCCTACCCAACTTACCTCCCCAAATGTACATACAACCTTTCCAAACATCCCACTTTCACCTTAAAAAAGGGGGCATCTGTCCCCCCCAAAAACATGTCCCATACATAGCTCTCCATTTTGCCCCCAAGCACACTGACATTAATCAATTTACCCCTGAATTACTCAACCAATGTATGTCACCCACACCCCTCCCTGTGTGGTGTGAGGCTCTAAATTCCAAATTGTCCACATCATTCACAGCTTTTGCTGCAAAAGAAATGGAGAGCTATGGTCCTTTCCTACACCCATCCTGCACATCCCTAGCTGCCTTTCCCATTGTTTTTCCGCCTGCTTGCCTCCATTTCACCACTTTCCTCTCACCCTTTTTTCTTTTCTTTTTTTGAAATTAGCATGGGTTTAAGCAGGAATAAGCAGTGCTAAGCGAAGCCAAAAAGGACTAAGCACCCCTGTTTTGCCCAGCAACAAAATCACCAGCTCTGGCAGGACCCCATATACTACAGTCAGAAAAATGTACCACTACACCATATGAGCTGTGGGAATGTGTAATGCTTTTTCAAACATATCATGCATTACAGTCATCTAACTATAAAGAAAAAACATTAATGCCAATTCTTGAATCCGGGACCCTCTACACTAGAGTCAGAGCAATGTACCACTACACCAAATCAGCTCTGGGAAATTATTGATGCACATACCACTCAACTTCTTAATGCAAGAAACTGGATGAACACCGACAAAATGGGTGACAGAGACCCAACAATAGGCACATGTTTTACATAGTGCAGTTATACATATAAAAAAGATGCTAGAGTAACATAGTTTGTTTTAACATACATTTTCTGAAGGATTCAAAGTCAAACCTCTCTCATTATTTAGTGCCATAAGACCTCAGATTATCCCAGTTATTTGCCAGAAAACAACAAATATTCTGAGGAACAGACCAAAAATATGAACGCAAACTCCAGACATTCTGTGAAAATATCTACAGTTTTTGGTATGCTGATGCATTTGTAAAGTTATCAGGAAGTACAGGGATATACCTTTAGGATGAAAAACATCACTGCCAAATTATGAATGCAGCTCTATTTAAACTACTGTCAGGGCAACATACCAGCAGGCCACGCTCTAGGGATCTAAACCTTGTCACCACAATAAACAGAACATGCTGGAGGGATGGATTCCTGTCCCAGAGACTTCCCATACTCTGGAACAGACTACCTATCTATGTCAAACAGAGCTCCTCATTAGCACTCTTCAAGAAAAATCTTGATGATTGGATGGATAATAGGAAATTCACCCCAAGGATTACTTCTGTGGTTCTGCTTGACAGGGGCACACAGGAAAATAATTTTCTTGGGTGGCGAAAGCCAGGGTATCTTTTTGGCTAGCCTTGTATAGGCCCTAGGGCCAATAGCCTAGTGCTTACCAATGAACCTATGAACTGACCTTTTGAGTACAGCAACTGAGTTATATGAACACATTCTGATAGCCAGTCACACAGTACTCTGATATATACTGGCCAAAATCACTATGTACTTGGGTCTCTGACACAGACAAAGACACAGAACCAGTATGCAGACCAATAAATGCTGCAAAGCGTCATATGTGACTGTACAGATTTCCACAGAATGTCCAGGGTTATGGCTCATACTTATGGCCTGTACCTCAGAGCATATGTGATATTCTGCTAAATTACTTGGATGATATCAGGATGGACGTCACTAAATAGTAATACACATTTGAGTGTCAGACTTCAAATCCCTCAGATACTGTCAAAACAAACCCTGTTACTCTAGCAATTCTCTAAGGTTATGACACCATTATTTAAAATCCCTCCCTATTCGTGAACATTTGTCCACACATTTTGTCATGCTATGTCCACATTTCCTGTGCTGAGAGGTTGAGAGATATGCAGACATAGCATGCAAAACTGTGGACACAACACATCACTCCAAACAGTTGACAGTATCTCCACCTGCCCTTTGTGATGCTGTAGCTCTAACACCTCCATAATGTCGTCCTCACAGGCCAGGAAAAGGGAAAAGGCCTAGATGAAGGACTTAATTATAGCACTGTATTGCCATAATATTGGCTAATAGGAAGGCAACCCAGTTGTTCTGGATGCAATTAGCAAATTGGAGCCATAGACTGGTGTACAGGACATTGCCTCTTCTTGCATTACCTACAAAAGGCAAGTTGATGCCTATGCTAAACAGATCTGATACTTTTGTCAAGAAGACAGACTGCAACTATTCACAACACCTTTTGTGGAGTTTTTCTGAAAAAGGAGTACAGCACTATACCAGATATGTCAAACAATTAAGTATGTAATGGAATGCAGATAGGGGGATGCAGTCATGGGAAATAACATTTAAACAGTAGCTCTCAACAACACTTCCAGGTCTATAATGTTGCATGTTAGTCTGCTGTCCAGCACCAACAGTGATCCCTGATGGCTATGTGTGCAGCCTACTTCTGAACTGTACAGGGTTTTGCAGAATGTCCTGATATTTGCCTCACAAATTTGGCTATGTTTTCCATAAAAGTTTGTTTTTCTGGAAAATTAGTGGCAAATCATGAAGGACTGCAGTCAGAAAATAATGACATCTGGTACTGCAGATGTCAGACAGCTGTGAGTAGGTCACCCTACACCACATATGCACCACTCTCTGTTATTGTGTACCTCAGATATGCCTGGAATGTCCACATGCACCTGTAATACCACTCACCTATTTGCCAGATGTAGGCTGGATGACCTGGTAGACTTTACAGATTCAGCAGATGTCTACATAGGTGCATAGCAGACTGGCAATGCTGGTAATGTATTATTTCATTGACTGAGGACTATTCAGAGGTAATGTCCACCTTTTGGCTGGATGTGGCCCCTTCACCTATGTGGTGAACCACATACAAGCAATTCCTGATGACTGCCAATACTTGGTGCCTGAATGAAACTATGTTGCCATCCTGGGTATTCAGGCCTGTCATCACAGTCTGTATGTTTATGGTGTTGGCGCTGATGTGGGACATGTTGGGGACATGTACTTGTTGTATGGCATGCTGACACTGTTGTCTGAATACAGCTTGAGGCTGGGACCTTGAGATCAAGCCATACCCACTGTATGGCTCATAGCAGTGTGTTAACAGCAGTTTGTAATTTAATGACAGAGTGCAAAATACATACAGTTCACATAGCCTTAGGTTGTACCTACATATGTCGGTGGAGCCAATTATCATTCATGCCTATGTACCTGTGGGTTATTGGGGGCACTAGGTAGTCACAGGGCCTTCACATATATACATATTGCACACACATAAGTAACAATGAATGGCTTTGCAACATTATCAAATGTGGAGTGTGGGACATAACCTGTAGTAACATGACAGTTGGCAAGATATACCATGACCATGGCAAGTGCAACACAAGGGAGTTCCTCTGGTTTGCTACTATAACACCTTCTTTGTGTGACATTACCTTAGCTTACACTATTTGTTATAACATTGAGGTGCTTCTGCTGTGTAATAAGTGGTCTATGCAATCAGTACAGGATATTTTTGTTGCCCTACACTCTTGTGACCTCTTTACTGTTTCAGTTGTTGTCACAGGTCACACCTTGCCAAACATGGACTGCAACCTGCAGGGTGGTACAGATGATGGCCATATCTGTGACCTCTGCATATGTCTGCAGATTGTCCTGATGCTTGACACATACTTTCTTTCCATCTGTCATAAAATGTGGTTTTCTGGCGAACTGTGGGAAAATCATGTTAGACTAACATTACAGATTAATGACAGCTATTGTCATGTAATGACACATACACATTGGAAAGTGCATTCACATGCACAACCTGTTCTGGTATCTACTTTCCATGCATGTCACAGCAATATGTGAAGGTTGTGCTCAATATTTGGTGTTTGCCACATTTTTCCATATGGATCTAACCAGGTGTTTTTCTGTGCGGGGTTGAGAGGTATGCTGGTGGCCATAACACAGGTAGACTGCTGCAAGGGGATGCACATACATGCATACACACACACACACACACACACACACACACACACACACACACACACACACACACACACACACACACACACACACTCATGACCTGACCATGTTGATAGCAGAACCTGAACCTGTCTAGTTGTACAAACGATACTGCTGAATACATAACACAAACACCACAGAGCTATTATAGTGTTGCCGTGTTTGCCACTACTATTCAAGTGGGAGGCAATTGCAGGGGCTGTTAGAACTGCAATTGTAGGTTCACATGCCCTTAACATGGTATAGCCATCTGAAACACAGGCAAACAGCTGCATGGGGACATGCATTGAAACACACATGCACACAGAGTTGACACTTTTTCTATTATATGACCTACATATCTAGTTATGTACAATACAGATTGACATGATTTTTGCATGTGCCACAGTGCCTTTGTGTTAGAAAATGTGTGACTGTGCTTGTAATGTGGATGCCATCAACTGGCTCTTTAAAGAAATGCCATGGGGAGGGGGTCAACAGGTCTTAAAATGGTGTAACCAATGCACACAGGAGAAATGCTTCACACACACAAATGTATAGTTGGCTGTATTGAGATTCAAACACCTACCTATCTACATGTATGCACTAGAGTGCTGCCTATTTATCACACGAGCCACAATGGTTATATGGCTGATAAGTGTCCAAAGGTACATCTAAGGTGAATGACTTCAGCAACCCTTGTAAAGTAGGGTGATGGGAAGTGTATTGGGTGGAACAGGCCTCAAAATGGTATAAACAACACACAGCCAAATAGAAGATATGGTAAACACATGCAGTATCACAGTTATCGGTACTGAGATTAGAATGCTACCTATCTAGTAATTTGTACTACAGTGTTATGCAATTATTGCACACACCACAAAGCTTATAGGGCTGACAAGTGTCCAAAGGTACATCTAAGGTGAATGACATCAACAAGTCTTCTAAATTAGGGCAATGGGAAGTGTACTGGGTGGGAAAGGCCTCAAAATACTTTCACCTACAAAACACAAATTCACACACACACACACACACACACACACACACACACACACACACACACACACACACACACACACACACACACACACACATGTTTGGCAGGACTGAGATTAGAACACCTACCTATCTAGTTATCTGTACTACAGTGTTACACAGTTATTACATGCACCATAGAGCTTATATGGCTGACGAGTGTCCAAAGGTACATCTAAGGTGAATTACATCAGCAAGTCTTCTACAGTAGGGCAATGGGAAGTGGACTGGGTGGGAAAGACCTCAACATACTTTCACCTACTGTGACGCCCATGCACTGGCCCAGCAATCAAGGAGCCTCAATCCTCACCACTAACACCAGTGAGGGGTGTCCATTTAGGGAAAGGATAATAAATGCACACACAGTAAAGTACAATTTCCCTTAAGAGCACACAGAGAACACAGTCAGTCTGGGGCTGGTTTCTCCCTTTCTCTCCAGGTCCCCAATAAGAGTCTCCACTGGCATAGCTATAAGATCCAGATCTCAGCCTAGTGGGCAAGCTAAAAGCTCAAGCACACTCTCTGTCCAACCAGTGCTTCGTGTTCCTGCCCAAGTAGCTCACACACACACACACACACACACACACACACACACACACACACACACACACACACACACACACACACACACACACCCACACACACACACACACACACACACACACACACACTTTGAGATAAGAGTTATATACAAACACACAGGCACTCCTGGGGAAGGCAGGTACAGGTTCTCCAGCTGTGCCCCTTTTACCCAGACTATACAGTAGAAATCACTGCCATCACCCACTATTTATCAGCTACTAAAAAGGCCCTTAACAAAGGTTGTCCAATTATTACTATGCAATATTATGATCCAAATGGTAAGTGTGACGGAACAGCAAAGCTTATTGGAGTGACTTGGACAGTATCACTATATACATCCAATGTACTCTAGAGCTTAAATTATCTCTGCACAAAACAGCCACAGTTGAACGGTTTAAACATATTTAATAATAAATAACAAAAACACAAGACAATTCTTTTTACTACACAGTGCTAGTCAAGAGTTCAGAGATCACAGAGAAATGCTCAAAATAATACAGTAGAAAAGTTCTGACATCAATACAGAAAACATGAATCTAATTTTCCTATTTCCTAGCTATATCTAAGAGAAAACAGAGTTCTAAAATAAACTTACATATAGAGCTAAGCAGTGCTGATGATGTTGGATGTTCTCAATACAAATGCTCAAATGCCCTCATTCTTTCTGTCCTTAAATTGATAACACAGTACCATTGATTCATTTCGGACTACATCATTTCTTTCTGGTTCCCAGGCTAACAGAACACAGAGGTTAATAGCCTTTTGATCTTGTAGCTGGTCAGGAAGCCAAAGCAATAAAAGAAATTATACATAGAAATTCTAACAATTAACTCTGGTCTCAAAACAATAGCTAGAATTCCTTCATCAAGATATCTCGGCTTCGAGTTTTAGATCAAAGAATTTCACAATGCTTGACTTAATAGCTTTCCTACAGCAGAGTGCACTATATTTACATTTTTTTCAGTTCAACATCCAATACAGTTTTTTCACATTTAATAGAACAAGCCTGTGGCTTACATTAATATTTACAAATGACAGACTTATCTATAAAATTCTATCTAGCTAGGCTGGCAGCCTTCACCTATCTTCACACCTACAAACACAAATACACACACACATTTGCCATGACTGAGTTTAAAACACCTACCTATCTAGTTATTTGTACTACAGTTCTACGTAGTTATTGCACATGTCATGGAGCTTACAGGACTGATGAATGTCCAAAGGTACATCTAAGGTGAATGACATTAGCAGGTCTTCTAAAGTAGAGCAATGGGGGGTGTACTGGGTGGGAAAGGCCTCATAATACTTTAACCTACAAGCAGACACACACACACACACACACACACACACACACACACACACACACACACACACACACAATTTTTATCAAGCCCCTCTCCAGAAGGGGGGAGGGGGCAATAGAGGGACATACAGATAGTAGGGGAATTTTCTAATAGTACTGATATTCAAAACACCACATATGTTTCTAGTTGGCAGGGATTCCATATATTTAATTATTGCTCTCTGGATGTCATAAAAGAGTTTGTTCACTTATTTATGAAAGGTTTTAAATATATACCTATGAAAAAAGGTAACCTATCACAGGCAGTATTAGATATTAAGATGTTCATTAGAAAAATAAACTTGGCGCAGTTTTTCAATGGTACACCACTAGTTACACTAAATAGTATGATTCCCAGAAAAAATAGTACCTTTAATCCACCTCTTCATCCACAACTAAAAAACCTGGAAAATGTACTAGAAAATGAACTCAGGAATTTATTTAAAAATCAAGAGAATAGTTATATTAAGAATAACTTAACTAAGGAAGAAAACATCTTATTGAAGAAACTATGTACTAATCCAGAAATACGGGTCGTGGAACCTGATAAAGGAGGGGGAATTGCATTAATGGATACAATCTTATATGAAGGAAAAATGCTCTCCCTCTTTCAGGATGTGGACAAATATAGTGAAGGATCAATTAACGAAATTAACATTGCCTATCATAAAATAGATTTGGCATTGAAAGACCTGTTTGATCAGGGTGTTATTGATTTCCAAACATATTCATATTTGGAAAATAATTCACCTAGAATACCGTCTATATTTGGTATTCCTAAGGTGCATAAGGATATGGAGGATCCCCCTTTTAGACCAGTAGTTGCAACAGAAGGTTCCAAAATAGCCCCACTGGCTAAACTTCTGGATTGGAAACTCAAGGATATATGGGGGGATGCCCCCACATCCTTAAAGATTCTTCGGATTTTCTGGCTAGAATACAACCAGAATATTGTATGGAAGGCCTTACATTTGCATGTATTGATATTGTTGATTTGTTTTCTGTCATTCCACATGAATTAGGATTGTTGTGGTTAGAAGAAGCGTTGGGAATGAGGTCAAATATCTCTGAAAATGACATTTTTCTCTGTTTGCAGTTAGCAGAATTGGTCCTTAGAAACAATTTTTTTTGTTTTTTGAAGGGGAATCTTACCGGCAAGAACAGGGAGTTGCCATGGGGGCTAGTTGCGCCCCCACCTATGCTTATATTATTTTATCTGTATGGGAATCTAAATTCATTCATACCTGTCCCTTCTCACAGCACTGGAAATTTTATACTAGATACCTTGATGATGCTTGTGATTAAATGTTTCTGCGTACAGCACTTCCATTGTCTGTTTTTTTGGTTACTTGGTTTATTTCTACCGGACAGACTCTTTTATTTGTTATTTGGAGCGTTTTGTTATGGAGCTTTTGGAAGAGCTGAATTCACCTTCGTACAGCCCCAGTGATAGTTGGGGCCAGGAGATGGGTGAAATACGTAGAATCTCTGATCAGTTGACACAACTGATGAATATCTTGACTCCTATTGGTTGAGGGGTCACTGTGTTACTTGCTAATACAGGTCTGCCTGGTAATCAGGAAGCACTTATCGGCAGTGAACGACTACCGAAGGAGAATAGTACAATTAATCCAGGTTTAGGGCAACCAGAAGGTTCCTGGAACAATACACCTATGATTATGCATTCGCATTGAGGCAATGTGAACACACAAGAATCCAATAATTGACCCAATGAGGAAACTGAATTGAACAATGACCATGGACGTCAGGATTTAAATGACTGGTTGCAGTTAAACCCAACTTTTCAAAAAAGAAACTTGCAACAAGTACAAGGTACTAATTCTGATACTTGCAGAGTAAGTCTCAATAATTTGCAGGATTGTCTAACTAGGTACAAAACTTTAAATATTGAAAATGCATATCTGGGGGAATGTTTGAAAAATGGGATAGTACCCAAAGGTTTGCAAGTTTTTAAATATCCGAACAATGCATCAGAAGGAACTGAACTGCACAAGGAATTAATTACCATTTTTGATAAATAAGATCTGGACATTTTAAAGGCTTTGGTTCGTAATTATGAGTGAGAAATGTTGATTTTAAATGAACAAACTGATGCACTGGATTCATGTATCAAAAATGATTTGTTGTTTAGTGTACAGAGTGAAGAGGATAAATATTATGGTATTAGAAGTGTGATAGATAAAAAGTGTGATGACATTTTAAAGAGAAAATGTAACAAACTTGATTGCGATCTAAGGGAATACAGCGAGGGTAAACAATACCTGATGCAAGGGCCCAGCATAGCAGTTTTCTTAATGGTAGAACATATTCAGAGGTAATACAGGACAACAGACAGTTAGAACACAATGAGAATGAAAAGGGGTCACAAAACAGGCCAGGTAATAGTGGAAATAACCATAATAATGGAAATGTTTCCCCACGTAGATCGGAAAGATTGAGGCAGAAACAAAATAATAACCATTTTTATTAATCCCCTCTCCAGCAATGGGAAGGAGGCAACAGAGGGACATACAGGTAGGAGGGGAATTTTCTAACAGTACTGATATTCAAAACACCACACATGTTTCTAGTTGGCAGGGATTCCATATATTTAATTATAGCTCTTTGGATGTCACAAAAATAGTTCCTTCACTTATTTATGAAAGGTTTTAAATATATATCTATGAAAAAAGGTAACCTATCACGGACGGTATTAGATATTAAGATGTTCATTAGAAAAATAAACTTGGAGCAGTTTTTCAATGGTACACCACTAGTTACACTAAATAGTATGATTCCCAGAAAAAATAGTACCTTTAATCCACCTCTTCATCCACAACTAAAAAACCTGGAAAATGTACTAGAAAATGAACTTAGGAATTTATTTAAAAATCAAGAGAATAGTTATATTAAGAATAACTTAACTAAGGAAGAAAACATCTTATTGAAGCAACTATGTACTAACCCAGAAATATGGGTCATGGAACCTGATAAAGGAGGGGGAATTGTATTAATGGATAAAATCTTATATGAAGGAAAAATGCTCTCCCTCCTTCAGGATGTGGACAAATATAGTAAAGTATCAATTAATGAAATTAACATCACCTATAATAAAATAAATTTGGCATTGAAAGACGTGTTTGATCAGGGTGTTATTGATTTCCAAACATATTCATATTTGGAAAACAATTCACCTAGAATACGGTCTATATTTGGTATTTCTAATGTGCATAAGGATATGGAGGATCCCCCTTTTAGACCAGTAGTTGCATCAGAAGGTTCCAAAATAGCCCCATTGGCTAAATTTATGGATTGGAAACTCAAGGATATATGGGGGGATGCCCCCCACATCCTTAAAGATTCTTCGGATTTACTGGCTAAAATAAAACCAGAATATTGTGTGGAAGGCCTTACATTTGTATGTATTAATATTTTTGATTTGTTTTCTGTCATTCCACATGATTTAGGACTGTTGTGGTTAGAAGAAGTGTTGAGAATGAGGTCAAATATTTCTGAAAATGACATTTTTCTCTGTTTGGAGTTAGCAGAATTGGTCCTTAGAAACAATTTTTTGTTTTTTGAAGGGGAATCTTACCGGCAAGAACAGGGAGTTGCCATGGGGGCTAGTTGCGCCCCCACCTATGCTGATATTATTTTATCTGTATGGGAATCTAAATTCATTATATCTGTCCCTTCTCACAACACTGGAAATTTTATACTAGATACCTTGAGGATGCTTGTGATTAAACGTTTCTGCGTACAGCACTTCCATTGTCTGTTTTTTTGGTTACTTGGTTTATTTCTACTGGACTGGCTCTTTTGTTTGTTATTTACATACACACACACACCCACACACCCACACACACACCCACACACACACACACACACACACACACACACACACACACACACACACACACACACACACACACACAATGGCAGGTGATGTGATACTACAACCCCTACCTCACTAGTATTACACAATGGAGCTCACCTTCATGCTGGCGAGGGGACTACTACATAGTCTGTGTAAGTCGGCATTTGACGGACATTTTCTCTGGCCCCACATAGCTGTCAGTTGTCTGCTGCTATCCCTGTGGCCACCCCATTTCCTTGCATACATGCAGTGATACCATAAATATGCTAGCACAATGTAATACAGTATTAATTTGTTGTTAGGAAGAGTGACTTCACTTGTGCCAGCATCAGTTGTGAGAACAGTACTTGAGGGCTGGTGTGCAATTGTCCGCAGCAGGACATCACTCTATGCCTGTCAGGGTGTCCCTGTCTATGACTCACTCTCTGTCTGTATCTCCCTGTCTCTCTCTCTATCATTGTCTGTCTCTCAATTCCCCATATCTATGTGTGTGTATGCTTGAAATATTGTTATATGTTGCCCATATATATGTCTGTGTATCACATGCAACAGATGCAAATATATCACATATGGGCCACCTACAGATAGCTGAGGGTCATCCTGTGTGATGGGTGTGGGTAGAGACAGTTAAGGTGTACATAGCTGTCTGTTTGCAAAGACATGTATGCACAATACAGTTATATAGTCCGATGTAGCTTTAGACATGGGCTGTAATTCCATAAATATAGGAGCATGCCCAGTATGACCTTCTATAGTAAGAGTGGGACTCGATTCCAGAGGTAGATGTACTCCGGTCCAGCATTTTGTGTGCCACAGCCATACCTCTCAACCTGATAGTGCAAGAAATCTGGAGATAGCCTGCCAAAATGGGAGACAATGGCCCAAACATAGGGAGATACTGTAAATATTGCTCTTACAGATGTAGAAAGTTGCTAGAGAGACAGGGTTTATTTTAGCAGAAATTTTACTTCATAAATGCCGTTTGACACTGAAATGTATTGTGTCATTACTTACTGATAGAAATCCTCAGATCAGGCAAACATAAATGTTCTTGCATTGCTATGGGAAGACAGGTGTGTTGGCTCAACTGTATACATTTCCACAGACTGTCCAGATGTTTGCTTTACATTTTGGTTCCATTTAGCATAGTATTGTGCTTGTCTTGGAAAATAAAGGCATATCACTAAACACCGAAGGTTAGACAGTTATGAGATTTTCAGACTTCTTACCCTTCGGAGAGTTAAGGCAACTGCAAGACCTGCTGTGATCTCACTGTGTAATTTTGTAAGTGGACTGTTTCATCATTGTCCCTATTTGTGGGCCTTTGCCACACATTTCTTTCTGGCTTTGTATAGCTGACTTGCTCTGAGAGGCTGAAAGGTGTGTATGGGACTCCAACATTGATATCCATGCATATGACCTATGACCCCACAGTTTGTTAGTCCTCCACATATACTGCAGTAAGTTTTGTCACCGAGGGGACTACTGCATAGTCTAGGTAAGCTGGCATTTGATGGACATTTCCTCTGGTCCCACATAGCTGTCAGTTGTCTGCTGCTATCCCTGTGGCCACCCCATTTTCTTGCATACATGCAGTGATACCATAAATTTGCTAGCACAATGTAATACAGCATTAATTTGTTGTTAGGAAGAGCAACTTACCTTGTGCCTCTGGCAGTTGTGAGGACAGTACTTGAGGGCTAACTCTGTCATTTGCACACAGTACACAGCCTATACATGGTAAGGTACAGGTAGTGGGATGTGTGTGGCATCTTTTATACTGCTTGTGCGAGTCAGAGAGAGGTGTCAGTCCCTGGGACCCTAGGTTGTTAGTGCATGTGCTATGTGTTGCCTCTTTGCCAAGGCCAGGGTGCACTGGGCACAACTGCATCTGCCTACAGGGACAGGCTCATGGGGTTCCTCCTCTGAGTACCCCTGTGCCTGTGAGGACTTTGGCAATGGTGAGGGGCTGTGTCCCCCATCCCTCTGCTGTTCCTGCTGCAGCTCTTTCTGCAGGATTGTATTGTGTAGCATGGCAGATACTATGAACATGGTGCGCATGTGGCTGGAGAGTACTGCAGGGATCCACCAGGTATGTCACAGCAGCAGAACCATGACTTGAGCAGCCCAAACACATGCTCTATGATGTTTCTAGTTTGTGCATGTGCCTCATTATGGCATTCCTCAGTGTGCATGCGTGCATTTCCAATGGGTGTCATCATCCATGGTTCCAGTGCATAGCCAGCATTTCCCATGATATGATCACATGGGATGTCCCCCCTGGCAAATGCCTGGTACAGCTGTGAGGCATGCCAGATGTGGGAGTCATGATAACTGCCAAAGCTTCCAGCACACACATTGATGATAATACCCTGGGCATTGCAAACAACCTGGCAGTTGATGGAGTGATAGCCCTTGCAGTTGATGTATACTCTACCCTCTTCACCAGGTGGTGCTTTGATGTGGACATGGGTGCAGCCTATGGCACTCAGTACCTTGGGGTAGTTTACTACATGGTGGAAGAGATACATATTGCTGGTCCCCTCCTCAGGGGTGGTGGGGAAATAAATGTGCTCACTGGTATGTGTTAGCATGACATCCAGGAACTGGTGGAGTACCTGGATGTGGATGCCTGTGAGACCCCCATGATGTCCCCAGTAGGTCTTTTGAAAGTACCTGTAGCTAGTATTGGTAAGGCCACACATACCTTTGTTTCCACTGGGATGGGTTCCTCTCTGTTTGCTCTGGGTCTGAGGTGAGGGTAGCAAAACTCGGTGATTTGCTGAAGTTTGTCCCTGTCCACCCTGTAATATTCTACTATCTCTAGCTCATGTAGCCCCTAAAAGGTTACCCTAGGTCTGAACAATCTTATTTTCCTCAGTCTGGGCTGGTTGTCAGCATCATCATCATCAGCACCCTCAGTCTGTAGCATGTACCAATGTAGCAAAGCAGCAGCAACTCCTATCATTTTGTCAGTTAAAATTCCCAAGTGTGTACTGCAATGGTGCTGAGTATGTGAGAAAATGAGATTGAAGGGTGTTTGCATACTTTATACTGGTGTGCTGCAGATGCTGCCTGTATGATTGCCTGACTATCATACATTCCACCTGCCAGCTACATTACTGAGGGGTTTGAATGGGCCACTGTGAGTGGCAGAAGCTTTATTAGTCATTTGTAGTTGATTGCCTTTTGTCTGGTATTTCCTTTTATTTTTTTTTCACATTTCCACCAGTTTTAGGCATTTAAAACTGTTGCAGCTCATGTGAACATTGCTGAGTAGAAAGAACCCTCCCCTGGACATGAACACACTCAGCATTTCTGAAACCAGCTAAGCATAGCTAAGCAGCCTCAGACACACTCCCTTACTTAGCTTTGCTTAGCTGGTTTCAGGAATCCTGAGCAGTGCTGAGCATGTTCAAATCTGCTTAGATTGGGCTAAATGCTGCTTAAAATCATACTTCTTAGCAATGATCAAACCAGCTAGGTAGAGCTAGGCACTGCTAAGCATTGCTTAGTTTTCATTTAAAGAAAATTAATGATGTGGGCATTAATTATTCCTTATGACATATTACTAAGTGTATATATTTTACTTTACATGACATTCCCCTATGTGCTTTGATTACATTACTTTGGGGTGTGATTGTACTGTCTGGGACACTTGTCTTTACATGTGGGATTTCACATCACATATCCACTGACACTGGAAGGTTGGCCAGCTACACTAACCTGGTTAACAAATATCAATTACTACATCATTAAAAATAAAAAAATAATGTGACAATGCTTTCCCATGTAAAAGCTGAATTGCTTGTCTTGGTTTTCGAACCGTATACCTACTACATGCAAAGCCAAAACTCTAACCACTGAGCTAAATCATCAGTGAAGACTTCACTTATACATTTCTATATAGATCTTCATGCCATTTTAAGGAGTGCTGAGCAAAGCACCATGCCATGCAAACCTGCTCAGCTATGCTTAAACTTCAAATACAGTGAAAAAGAAAACATACAACCATTTTACATTTAGATATATCACTATATCAGATATTAGCATGTCAGTTGTAGGCCACATATTCTTCATGAATATCCATGCTAATACAAAACCTGTCATTCTATCAACTTTCTAGGTTTCTAAGGGCAATATTTAGAAACTGTCCCTATTTCTGACCATTTGCCCCAGTGTTTGCATTGCCTTTGTCCAGAATAACACCAGTAAAAATGAAATAACATTTGCCCATACTCTGCTTATGGCTGCCTACCACCATGTTAGCTTACATGGAGGTGCAGCACTGTTTTCTACACCTCTAGATCAATTCAGGTACATCTACTGCCCAGCACACCTAATCTGTGCTATCCACATGGATACAGCATTTCTCTGGCCGTGCTGAATGTGGCTAGCATGAATTTTACACATTAAAGGGGACATTTCCCTGTTAATAGTTTAATCTTTTAATGAAAAAAAAAAAAAAATATATATATATATATATATATATATATATATATATATATATATATTTTTTTTTTTTTTTTTTAAATAAGCTTGTTCGGGTGAGTTTAAGCTCTGCACTGCTTCGCACAAAGTAGAATTTACATATAATTAAGGAAAGCCAACTTTTAATGGCTTTCACTTTGCTCAACTTCTATGTTAGCTCATGTACGGGGAAAATTTCCCCGTACATAAGACAGAGCTAACACAGACTCACACCAGGTTGCTGAATCACAACCTGGTGTTCTTACCAGGTAACAGTGGGATGGGGTGGTAGGAGTGCACTTCATTTGCATGCCACCATGGGGTTTCTGGTCTCAGCGCATTAGTACATGGGTGCATGCCAAGCAACTCTGCGCCACAGAAACTAAGCCATGTTCCTCAATAGGGAATGGGATTTAGTATAGGAAGATGGTGTTATGAAGGCTAACACTGTGTTCTTTTCTGTGTTAGCCTTCATGAATACTGCCCATAGATTCACTAGCTGAAAGGCTGGGTTTGTCATCTCATAATGTTTTACACTAAATATATCCTTCTGTACTGTGCCATACACTTAAAATGGTTTGTTTTTATTTAATATGTTACTAATACTGTTATTTATAGTGTGATATTCATTAGAAATGTCTCATGATGTTAAGATTCTAAATTAGAGCTAAAGTGTCCATACCTCATGAGCATCTGATACATTAAAAAGAGTTGCTATAAATTTAAAACATTCTCATAGTTTTTTAGAAAAAAAAGTGTATCCAAATAGTGACATCTTTGTAATAAGCATGTAATTGTTAGGTATTAGATAATGTTAGCCTAGCCTGCAAACTTTTGTAATAAATGATTAAAGTTTCAGACAGTTAGCTAAGTATTCTTTCAAACTCATAGATAAACAATTGTAGTTGAGTTACCAGCACTGAGTTAATAATTTACTTTGACAATATGACCTATAAAGAACCTTTAAAAGATGTCTAAAAGAAGTTGCCAAATTGCTAATGGTCATGCAATGCATTGTCTGTGTGATAAAAATATTACCTCATTTGCTCTTAAAATGTCAGGGTATCTTATTACGTTTTTGTGATGCTAGCCATTATATTTTTGTGTTATTGTTTTACTACCATCCTTTTCAAACATGGGGTCCAGAAAAAAAGATACTAGAAAGGCGTACTGTATTTAAGGGAAAGAACATGAGCAGAAGCAATTATATTACTGTACAAGATCATGTTAGGAAGATGGAAAGTGGCCATACTGAACAAGAAGTACAGAAGTAGAGGATGGTCACAAGCAGAAAATTGTACTGAATGTGCACTGCCTTGATCCTTGAAAATGTTTTTTTTTTTTTTTTTTTTTTTTTTACAGAGAGGGTTATGGACCCATGAAATAAACAACCAGAATGGGTAGTGTAGAGGGAATACACAGAAGTATTCTGAAGGGCAGAAATTGACAGAGAAAGACCAACTGAGAAGATATGGATAATTGAAGGTATAAATTTAAAATCACTTAAACAATATATGTTGTTTGTGCTGTAATCTTGTCAGTGCAATATAAATGTTCAGTTGTCCATTATGATAGGCTTTTCTCTGTAAAAGACAGAAGTGAAACAGAAATGACCATCAACCAGATAAAATGACTGCACAGATCAAATTATTCTACCCAGTCTTACAGTGGCAGAATATAGATCATAAACAGTAGAAATGACAAAAAAGAGTATTGTAGAACTCCATGTATAACAGGCTACTGCATGGGAATCTATATCCCACAGGAGTTTCTTTGAGACTAGAATATCATATGAAGACAAATCATCGTGGTCTATCTCCTGCTCTCAGGTGGGCTTTTAAGATGATGTAGGTCAAAGTGGCAGAAGGAGGTGACAGATCAGGCTACATCAAGCTAATTTAAGAATTGTTTGCTATGGTTCCCTAACTGCTTATACTGTTGCAGTAATGTTTTAGACTTGGTTTGTGGTTATGACCTCTGGGCCTTAACTCTAAGTTGCATGAGTTGCTTTGAACTTTTAGTTTGGTCTGTTTCTTAATGGCACTTTCTCTGCCAGAATATTTAGAAATATAAACTGTCTACTGCTTGGACTTCCAAGCTGACTGATCAGCAGTTAATTTCAACTTTCCCAGTATGAATAAAGATACTAAGAGATAAGGACCCATATCTCTGCCAGTTTTAACACATTCTGATACTGGCTAATAATTGCACTGCATAGATGCCAGCAAAGAAGAAAATCAGCTAGAAAAAGTGAAGAGAAAACACTGACTAGGAAAAATCATGCAGATGTTCAGCAAACAGCAGTTCAAGCTCCAGCTTTGTTACAAGACATAGCTTCCAGTAATCTAGAGGAACAAATAAATCAAAGGTACTCAGAGCTGATTAAAATACATGAAGCACTGAATGAGTATATCAACTCAAATAACAAAAGTATGGGAAAATGGAAAAAAAAAAGCTTTAAACAGCTATTCAGATGAACTGATAAAACTGCAAAAATCAAGAGACCAAAATGAAAAATAGACTGGATGACTATGAGACTGCTCAAAAAGATTTGTTTAAAAAAATGGTAGAGTTAGAGGACAGAGCACACAGGCAAAACTTGATATTGTCTGCTGTACCAGAGTAACTGGAAGGAAAGACTGTATTAATTTTTTGAAAGTAGAAATAAGCAACTGGACTGGTATTCCATGGTGGGATGTGTAACTGAAAAGGGGATATTATGTGTATGTTTAAACCTGGCCATGAAAAAGCAGCCAAGACCTGTATTAGTAAAGATGCAATCACAACAGCAGAAAGAGTGGATCCTTGCCAACTGTGGCAGAAGAACAAAGTATTAAAAATTGGATAGAGCAGAGTATTTGTGGAAATGATTTTTCACTGTACAACAGGCTTAAGATTAGCAAATGTATGCCAGCAATCAGGAAATGTGGAAAAGCAGGTTTGAGATTCAATCTGCTGTATCCCACTGTCTCCAGAATATTTTTCTTGGAGAAACACATTTATTTTTTAGATGAAGAACATGCTATGTAGGAATAAAAGTATTTGTTCAACAAAAAGTGAGACATCAAGCAGAAGGGGACTCCACTCCTCATTCTTCTGATAATACAGCTCATAGAGAGACTTTTCCATTGAAGCCTTTTCTAATGTTTCAAAAGAAATACTTGACAGAGGCAGAAATAAAGCACAGCAGTTGACTAAAAGAATCAGGAGTACCTTGGACATGAACTGGAGTCTGGGAATGGTAGATGGAGATGAATATGAAGACCAGCAACACTAAAATTAGTAAATGTAAGACTATAAAGAATCAATCACATTTGTGAAATATGACAAAAAAAAGTGGAAAGATTGGACTTTTTCTGATTTTGTTAAACTTGTGGGAGACTAAAAAGCATATACCCCACTTCCTGCAATTAATGTTTGGAAGGACACTAATTTTAATTTTAGGTTTGGTAATACCTGTAGGTACAGGTCTATATTACAAATCGAATAACTAAAGATCAAGGTTGTAATATCAAAAGCCAAAAACCTCAAATGGCTCATTTAACGCAAGGAAACACTTCCCTTGGCCGTTATGTGGATTATATATTTTTCTCCAATTTGGAGTGATCTCAGAGTTGGTATATTTAGTTAGGGGGTGTGGGGGGTACATACCCTCACATCTGGGTGTGTGGGTGGCACAGACCCCCACTTGATTTGGGATTAAAAGTTTTTTTTCATGTGGCCAATGGAAGTGGTTCCCTGCATTAAATAGGCCATTCAATGTGTTTGGCTTACAATATTACAAGATCAATCTTTAGTTATTTGATTAACTAAAGTTTTGATCTTGTAATATAGACCCATAGGTACAGCTATCAATTTAGGACAATTGTTCCTAATAGGAGGGATAAACTTCATTATTTGAAGAAATACATCGTTTTTTTTTTGTGTTTGCTTTCAGTTAATGGGTTAAGGAATTATTCTCAGGGTGTGTTTTTTCATTAGAACAGAAAGCCTTGTACACTGTAACATAGGAACATAGGTTCAAATGAATATGACAAGAAGCAACTGTATAAAACATCAACCTGCCAAAATTAATGGGTGCATGCAATACAATAACTGGAAACAGACATTTAAAAATGCTGTCATACATAATAGGTGAGAATAATAACTTCTGACCACAGTAGCTACACCAGCTCTATTATTTTGGAATATTGTCCACATCCATTTGGAAGGTCATTACAGAAAATGATTTGGTTGATGTTTTAGGTGACAAGCCTTTCGTTACTTATAAAAAAAACTGAAAAGATCAAATATATGATTAAGAAGTAACAAGATATATTTAGAGGGATGGACAAAGGTTAAAGTATTGCAGAATAAGGGGAATCTCACAGAACATGAAGATGAATAACTACAGAGTGCTAAGAGAAAATAAGGGTGTATCTGGACAATATGCATGGATTTAGAAAGATTGATGTTAAGCAACTCTTTTTTTATAACAGGAAAAATAACCAGAGATCCTGTAGAAGTATTAGAGATATTTCAGAAATTTTATGAAAATTTGTCTAAAGCAGAGAAATGATAAAATCAGGAAAAAACACAAGTGGAAATATTTATGGAACACTTAAGTATGTCAAGGTAAGAGGTAGACGAGGCTCAACAATTAACAGTTAAGATAGGAGGAGGTGAGATATAAATACTGATGCACAATCAATCTTCAGGAAAGTCTCCAGGAATAAATGATATTCTTGTAGAAGTTTGGAAGCTTGGAGAGAAGAAAGTGATAAAGATTTGTAAGACTTTAACTGCATTTTAAAAGAAGGGGAAGCACCAACATCATGGAAGAAATCTGTGGTGGCTGTAGTAACTAAAGATGGTAAAGACTCATTAGATCCAGCTTTATATAGGGCCATTTCAATTTTAAACCATAATTATAAAGTGTTTATGTCTATAATATCTAACAGAATGGCAAAGGTGTGGCCAAAATTTATAGATTATGGATCAGTGTGGTTTTGTAGAGGGAAGGCAAACATTTGACATTACTAGAACTATGATAATCTGCAGGGAAGCAGAATGTAAGAAAATACTGTCGTTGGTAGGTCTTGATGAAGGGGAAGCATTTGGCAGAGTCAGCTGGGATTTTATAAGTAGGGCAAAGGAAGCATTTCCATTTCCTAATTCAGTAATAAGGTTATTAGGAGGATATATGAGAGATTAGTGCCAAAAATTATAGTGGGAGGGTTACCTTCTGAGAAATTCTGTCTGAACAGAGGAACAAGATAATTGTGCCCTCTTTCTCATTTGTTATTAGCATCATATTTAGAGCTATTGGCAAAAAGCATAAGGGACTCAGAAATTCAAGGCTATAAATAGTAAAAAGTTGACTTCATTTGTAGTCGATATTATTTGTACCTGATAAAAGCAGAAAGAGACATCTCAGTGTTGTAGAATATCCTCAAACAGTTTCAAGTCTTTTTGGTCTATATAATTTATGAAGATAAACAAAGGCTATAGCTGAAAACCATGTACCTACACATAACTTGGTCCAGCAATTATCATATTTATGGGGACTTGATAAAATGAAGCATTTAGGAATATGGATTAAAAAGAATTCTGTTCTGGCAGCTAAGGATATGTGGGAAGAGACTAAACAAAAGCTAATACAAAAATAGAGAAACTGGAAGCTCCTATTTATGGATATGGATAGTAGGATTCAAGCAGTGAAAATATGTTTAGTCCCTTTAGTTTTATATACAGGTCAGGCATATTTTTTCAACCGGAGAAGACGTTGTGAACAATAATTAAAAAGGAGTTGAAGGAATTCATCTGAGAGGAGAAGAAGGCATGCATCAAGTGGGATAAGTTGATCCTTCTAACAGAACAAGGTGTTTTAGGATTACCTGATTTGAAGGAATATTTTGGAGCGACACTTTTGAAGCCCATACACATAACACAAGCAGAAAGCTATAATTCAAAGTAGAAAGTTATGATGAATTGGAGGGAGAGGGTGACAGTTCAAAAATAAGGAGAGAGTGGCATTTTAGATGCAGATCCTTAAGAAGAATAACAAAAGCAATATAGAATATTATATTCATAAAATATTAGAAAGTATTCTAAGAACTAAGCAAACATGAGATGCTGATAGGGATGATAGCAGTTAGGGATACAAAAATAGGCAAGAAGGGGTTGTAATTTACTGGAGAAAACTAGAAAAAGAACCAAAGTATTGGGAGCAAATAACTTGACAGGAAAAGGCAATAGAATGGGAAGAAACCAAGAAGACATTTGGACTGCAGGCTTAAGTCTGCTTTCTGTATCAGTGATTGATATCAGAGTATAAGCAAAGAGAAAGCGATATGAGACTCCTAAGTGAAAAACTTGCTCTGAGAGAGTTTTTATTTCAATCTAAAAGAGAAGCAGATCTTAAAAAGGGATAATTAGTGGTGTATACAAAATATTGCACATTTACTATAGGAATCAATTGGTTGAGGTTAGAAAAGACTGAGAAGAGAGATTGGATAATCAGTTCTCATGGAAATGATGGGAAGACATATGTATGGCTCCCAAGTATGCAACAAAGTCTGAAAGATTTATGAATTTATATGTATGGTTACCAAGTATGCAACTAAGTCTAGAAGATTTATGAATTTTGCTTGGAAATCTTTTCAAATGTATTTTATACCACAAGCAGGATCCAAAGAATTTTCCTCTGAGGATGGCAAATGTAGGAGGTGTGATTAGGACGAAAGAATTAATTACGAAGATTTGTTTTGGGAGTGTTAGGAGTTGGCAAACTTTAAAAAGTCTTTAAAGAAAATTATTCTTTAGAGCTGGGATACAAGATCAGAAATAACGAGATATAGTAAGGCCTTGAGCTGGGACACAGTATTTGAAATGCCTAGATATAGTAAAGCCTTTCTTCATTTAATTCTGATGGCTGCCAGAAAAGTAATTGCTAGAAAATGGAAATCAAAATCTAACCAACTATATTTGGTAGAAGAAAATAACATAGATAAAAGGCAAACTGCAAGAATAATGCATGCAGAATAGTGTTTTGGAGGAAGAGTGAGAATTAAGGGAAGGCAGTAACTGAGCAATTTATATAATATTGGACTGAGGACAGTTATACAAAAAAACATGTGATATGTAATGTTTGTAACAACAAAGATGTCAAAATGATTTGCTTTCTTTTATATAAATGTATGTTTGCCTATACCTTAAATGATTATTCAATAATGGTGTTAAAGTGTCTACTGCTTCATTAAGGGGGAGAGATTTAAATGTAGCTCAGCTGATCTGGAGTAGCATATGTATGCAATCCATACCTTTCAACATTTCTCAATTCAGGATAAAGCCAACAATAATGAATGGTTAAATACTCAAAATCAGGGATAGCTATTACAGTTTTGCTCTTATAAACTTAGAAAGTTGATAGAAGAACAGGCTTTGCATTAGTATCCATTTTTCTGACAGATATGAAGTCTAAAACTCAAATCTGCCATTATTTGATGGCTAATTTTATGAGGGACAGACAAAACTTATGAGGCAAAATTCTCGGTATTCTGTGAAATTTTAGATAGTTGAGAATGTATGCTGATATCCATTGGCAGAATTACCTATAATGGCCTCAGAAATGTCCACAGTTCTCTCACATTACACATGGAGTGATAATGACAGCACTTCTGATTGAAATGAGTATGGGTGTAGTGTGATTGGCATACAGCAGAATTCTATAAATGCTATCACTTTTTAATATGCCTCCCCATCAATCATTTGTACAGCTAAATATTCCTTGTACAATCTAGTCATTAGAGCCCTTAATTCTCCCACTGGTCTGCTGTGGATGTGAACTCTGGTCTGCTCATCTTGTGTTCAGTAGTCACCTTATTCAAGTAGTTTCCACTCAGATGATTGTTTTCCTAAAGATGCACCTTTGTTATGCTGTCTGATTTGTTCTGGATCATATATGTAAGGTTGCATCCAAACTTTCATAGTTTTTTTAAGATTTATATCCATTTGGTTTGAACTGTATAACTTGCTGTAACATAATGTATGCTGTCTTTTAAAAGTACCACAATGTATCTTTCTTTTAAATCTACACTTTTCTTTTTATCCCTAGTTCTACTTGCAAATTCCACCCTATTTTTCTGAGATTTCCATTTCTTTATTTGGTATCATATGAGGAATTATCGTACAGTCCTCATGCATGGTGTGCGCAATTATTCTTTTGGTTGGCCGTGTAGAATATATTCTCTTTTACCTCTAGTTATAGCCATTTCTCAGTGAAATTCTTAGGAATTTGGTTAGTAAAATCAACAAAAGGAATTGTGAGAGCAAGCATGAGAGAAAATTCAAGAAATGATTAAAAAAAATCTATCTAATTTATTCATAAAATCATTTTTTCTCTGTCTAGGCACTAGAGTCATTGGTTATAAAATATAGTATCAACTGCTGTATGTAGTGCATTTTAATTAAATAGGCAAGCATTTCAGTTGTTTGCATATAACTGAGAAATATAACCCATTAGACTAAAAGTGTTTTTGTGCTATTATATGACCATATTCATTAAAAGTATAAGATACAATTCACTGTAGACATATTGCCATATTTATCCATAAAAGGACAATAGGAAAATTGACTTATTTATTTGGCATGTACATTATTGGCATGGCATGTGGAATGGTTCAGATATTTTAAATTCATTCATGACAATGAATTTTACTTACAAAGTCATTTGCCAAGGTCATTTTTACTACTGTGAAACATAAGGCACAGAATATTAAAATCATTACTGCTACATGAAATGGATACATCTTTGAACAAATGCTTGTCTCACTGTCTGGCATTCTGATGTTCAACAACTAACCCTTTCTGCTGCATGGATTAGCCAGTCTCTAGGGATCTTACAAACCTGATAGGTCTGCTTTGCTTCCATGGCAACACTTTTCCTCTCCGCTGTACCATTTTAAGCAAGAGTTTACATATAAGTGGAAACAGGTCAGCCAAATATGCAAGCATATTTTTTTCACTAAAGATACAGGGACATGAGCACCTAATAGTTGCTTGATGTTGAGTTGTTTATTTCAGCAAAAATGTATGACCCAGAAGGGAAAAAAATGACATATGAGATAAAACTCTAAGACATGACTCAACAGAAATGCAACCTAAACTTTAGAAACTGCACTGACACATATAAATAATTATCAAATGCCATAATTGTTGCTTATTCAGTTCTATTTTATATAAATAATAAGATGTTGCTTGTATTGCTTATTCAGTTCCCATTTTCTGTTCTACTGACACCAGTCCAGAAAGTTGTATTGATAAGCAGAACAATATGAAGGCGTAGTATAGTAAAGAACAGTGACTAGAATTTCCAAAGAGCATTTAGGGGTCAGACTTTTGCAACAAAATCTTCATTTCAGTTTCTAGGGTTTCTCAATTCATGTCTATCACAGACATAATACACACACACAAATACACACACACACACACACACACACACACACACACACACACACACACACGCGCGCGCGCACGCGCACACACGCACACACAAACACACACACACATATCCCAATACTCAATATCTGAACAAGGAAATGCAATTTTGTTAATATTGTATTTTCAATGTTCAACATGCTAAAATAGGTATAACTGATGGAGTAGTAGTCTGGTCCTTTATCTATATTTAGGATATGATAGGTTCAACTTCAGAAATTAAACCCTGTAGGACTAGAAACTGGAGACTACAACACTGAAATAATTATTTTTTAGTCATTATGATCATCTTCTGCACAAATACAACCAAACATACAGCTATGAGAGAGCACTTTTCTGACTCTCACTCT
This sequence comes from Protopterus annectens, assembly GCF_019279795.1. Taxonomy (NCBI): domain Eukaryota; kingdom Metazoa; phylum Chordata; order Ceratodontiformes; family Protopteridae; genus Protopterus; species Protopterus annectens. Next base: position 950,516,964 of record NC_056731.1, read on the forward strand.
GTCAAATTAAATGTAGTGGAGCTTGGATGTGAAAGATCTACAAAGATCCTGAATAGTTTCTTGTAGTAACATTTGTTGCTTAAATTGTTAAAATTGATACATAATACAGAAACACACATCTTTCTTGTTGACTTCATATTCACAGAGGATATATTAACAAAGGCAACAAAAGATGAGGAGGTCTCAGCAGAAGCAACCTCAAAAATGAGGAATTTCCAATACCCGGGCAACACTTCTGCTCATTCTCGCTATCTAGTGCATCTAGCTATCAACAGTCACCAACTGGCCAAGAGCTCTGCTTTGCACAGGGAGTTTAGAGCAATGTGATCTCCCAGAGATATAAGAGTTAGAATATTACACTGAAAACTTAGCACAAAGTGATTCTGTCATCAGTCAGCAGGGCACTTTTATTGTATCTCATTCAGCAAAGTCAAAGTAAACGTTATTGTCATTTAGAACTACACATGTGTAGCCTAAATTAATTTTCGTATATCAGCTCAATTCTTGAGGTTACAAAGGAAAGTGAAACAACACATACAAGTAGAGGAATAAACATAACTAACAAATATAGTACTACTCCCAATACCCCAAGAAAGAGCAAAGACATTTACCAACACTCATATACGAAAAGAATACCCTCCCCTGAGTTAAATTAACTACCCTATTTAAAGTAAAACAAAACACACTACAGATTGAAATGCCTTAGTTATTTGTCTAATATTGCACTTGAGTGAGTTAAATAATGCTGACTATGGATATAATAAATAAGTATTGCACTTACTTGGAATATACGCAAGTATATATTCCACAAATAAATAAAAATTGACTTATTATGTGTCTAGTCCCCTGGAACTTGCGCCCAAGTTCAGAAGTCTAATCACTGTAGGGTAGAAACTGTTATCGAATCTTGTAGTCCTGCAGCAGATACTGCAATACCTCCTGCCCGATACCAGATGCTTAAACAGTCCATGCACAGGATGTGTGCTGTCCTGTATCATTTTGGTGGCCTTTTGGATGTTTCTTGCAGAATACAGATGCAACAATGGAAGAATGGAACCTGTTACCTTCTCTGCAACCCTCACCAGTCTTTGTAGCACCTTCCTTTCTGTAACTGTGCAGCCTTCAAACCACACTGTGAAGGTGCAGGTGAGGATGTTCTCTATTGCACCTCTGTAGAAGGTGGAGAGAATATAAAGAGGAAGCTTAGATTTTTTTCAGCCTTCTTAAAAAATGGAGGCATTGGTGCACTTTCCTGACCAGTTGGCTGGTGTTTCCCAGTCACAACAGATCCTCTGATATGTGTACACCCAGGAATTTCATACTCTTAACCCTCTTCACACTCTCACCATTCATCCTGAGCACACTGGATGGTTTGTTGTCCTTTTCCTGAAGTTGATGATAATCTCTTTGGTCTTGCTTACATTCAGGTCAAGGATGTTCCCCTTGCACCAATTGATCAGAGATGCCACCTCCTCTCTGTATACTCTTTCACCTTAATTTCTGATGAGCCCCATGACTGCGGTATCATCAGCAAACTTGATGATATGTTTGGACCTGTGCTTAGCATAGCAGTCATAGGATAGGATGGTGAATAACAGTGGTCTGAGAACACATCCCTGTGGAACCCCAGTGTTAATTGTGAGGCACTTTGATGTGTTCTTACCTGAACACATCCTCTGTGATCTCTCAATCAGGAAGTCCAGGATCCAGTTACAGAGATGTTTACTGACTCCTAAATGTGCCAGGTTTTCTGTCAGCTGCATTGGTACCACTGTATTAAATGCAGAGCTGAAGTCTATGAACAGCAACCTCACATAGTTGTCTTGACCTCTAAATGCTCAAGAGTGATGTGTAGTGCTGCTGATATGGCATCAGCCATGGATTGGCTCTATACACAAACTGCAGAGCATCAAAATCAGGAGGTAGGAATGATAAAAGATGCTTTTTGATCAGCCACTCAAAACATTTTATAACAGTGCATGTCAGAGCAACTGGGCTGTAGATGTTTGGGCTGGAGGGAGTGGTTTTCTTAAGTGAAATGATGTTAGTTTCCTTGTAGCATGAGGGTACTTTTGCCATAGCAAGAGAGGCATTAAAGATTTCCTTGAGCACTGTGCATAGTTGATCATCAAAGGCTTTTAACACCTTGCCCAGTATGTTGTCTAGGCCAGCAGACTTCCTGGGATTCACTCTTCTTACCTCTCTTCTTACTTCCTCTGTGCCGAGGCTGAGTACTGCATCCTTTTCATCATTGGGTAGCTTTAGTGCCAACTTGTTTCTTTCCTCAAATCTACCAAAGAAGATATTCAAACTGTCCAGGAATTCAATGCTGTCCTCACACTGTGCTGACCTGATTTTGTAGTCATTGATCTCCTGTATGCCTTGCCATAGTCTCCTTCCATCCTTCATGTCTTCCAAGTGGCTCTGTACCTTTCTGCCATACTCCCTCTTAGCCTCTGTTATACCACTCTTCAGATTACTTCTTACTACATTTAGGGCTGCTTTGTCCTTAGCCCTGTAAGCTGTGGTTCTCTCCTTCAGAAGCTCATATACCTTAGAGGTGAGACGTGGCTTCTGGTTAGCTCTAATAGTGATACTCTTGGTATTTCTTACTCCATCAACACAGTTTGAAATGTATGTCATCACTACCTCAGTGTATTCATCAGTGTTCAGATGCTGATTCACTGTGGTTACCTCCTTGAACATATCCTAGTTAGTTCTTTCAAAACAGTCTTTAAGGACCTCCATAGCCCCCTGGGGCCATACCCTGATTTTTTTCTTTGTGGGTTTCTCTCTAACCAGTGCAGGTTTGTAAGCGGACGATAGCAAGATGGCATAATGGTCAGAGTTTTCCATTTGTGGAAGCTGCACTGCCTTATAAGCTTTTTTTTTAAGTTTATGTACACCTTGTCCAGAATACTATCATCTCTTGTAGGAATGTCTACATACTGATGGCAGTGTGGGAGTACTTTATTCAGATCTGCTTTATTAAAGTCACCAGCTGCCACGTGTACAAAATCAGGATATTTGCTCTGCAGCTCACCCATGTGATTGCATAGTTTATTTAGAGCCTATTTAGAGTGGTATTAGCACTAGGTGGGATATATATACTACTGCTACACTGACCCCATTTAGCTCCCTGGGTAAGTAAAATAGTCTAGATTTAATGGACAAGAACTCTATGTTCTCACAGCAGTATGATAGTATGATTTCACAGTTGCTGCACCATGTTTTGCTAACATAGATGCAGACTCCACCTCCTCTGGCCTTTCCACACAGTGTATGTTTTCTGTCTGCATGAAACAGCATAAAATTGTCTAACTTTAGTGCACTGTCATTTATCTTGTCATGCTGCCATGTCTCAGTAATCAAAAATAAGCAAGTATTTCTCACCTTGTTCCTGTTGGAGATTTCCAGTCTCAAGTAGTCCTTCTTGCTATCCAGTGATCTCACATTAGCTAGCAGTATAGTTGGCAGTACAGGCCCGTAGGGCTTTGCTTTTATTTTAAATGTATACCTGCTCTGCAACCTCCTTTTCTTGTTCTCTGACATCTCTTCTGTTTTTTTCTTTTCCAGCATATTCCAGATATGATATGAAATGCTTTTAATTTCACTATTAGAGAGTTGCCCATGGTTACGTTGCTAAAGCAGCATTATCCATGGATTGTAATTCACCAATGCACTTTATCAGTAATGGAGATGCAAATTACTGAAAGTCATAAATGTGCATTGCAGTAGAAGCTGCAGTTTTTTCCTTGGAGGATTTTTTTGCCACCTTAACATTGATGTTATAATTCTGTCTAGTTGCCTTCCGGCAATGCAGTTACATTTCTTTCAGCGAGTTGCAATTCAGGGACTTCTCTTTCAGGGTGTTTTATCAAATTTGCCATACAATACAATCAAACAGTGTGCTGTACATTTAATAGTAGTTTCTTTTAAAAAATGGAAAAGGTACAAATTGACTGCTTTACTTATACTACGGGCACAGTGGGCATGCTGTGCTATAACACTGTAAGCATATATTTATAACCATAAACTATGTTGTAGCATAGAAGAGTATGGTAAACTATTTCATCTAACCAGTGAATTATGTTTTCATGACATGGATGTCAAGAAATTCACCTTGAGAGGCAAATTGTGACATCTATGTCAAACATACAGCTGGTTAGGATTAGGGACTCAGTCATAATTCTTTGCAGTGTATGTAGTTTTGTTTGCTTTATGTACAACTGGTTACAGAAAAAGAAAAAAGTGTAGGAGTAAAAGTATTTTACTCACTTCCTCTAAAACACTTTGTTGATGTCAAAGAGACTGTAAACAGAAATGAAGTGCCCTTTTGAAAAACAAGAAGCTTTACAAGCTATTAGACACTTTGTTCTGCCTTATGTTTTGCATATAAGTGTGGCAGAGTGAAGTTCTTACAGCTTGTAAAACCTAGCTCACTAAAAAACCACAAAAAATAAAACATGAAGGCAACTGCTGAAGCAACCACTTTATTATTAGAAAGTTAAGTGCTTTTGTCAGGCCAGTGTCCAACTTCATCAAAATCAGGGTTCTGATGAAGTTGGGCACTGGTGTGACGAAAGCGCTTAACCTTCTACTAATAAAGTGGTTGCTTCAGCAGTTGCTGTTTGTTTTTTATTAGCTTGTAAAAACTGTTTTACCTCTGACACTGTTTCTTGCTGGCTGGCAAGAGGGTGGCTGCAGTGGTGCAGTGGTTATCATTGTCTCCTCACAGCAAGAGTTTCTCTGGTTTGATTCTCAGCTAGGGTGCCTTCTGCATGTCCTCCCTGTGGTCACGTAGGGCTTCCTCTGGGTGCTCCAGTTTCTTTCCATGCTCCAAAGACATGCAGTAGGTGGATTTGACACTCTAAATTGGCTGTATGCTGAGAGTGTGTGTACTGGTGAATGGAACAAATGAATTACTGTAGCAGGACTAGCCACCCAGTGGTGTAAACCTTGGCTCAAGATGATTGTCACTGCTGAAGTGACAACCCAACTCCATGTGCAAAAATGGGAAAAGAGGTTGAGAATGGATGAATGTCTGTGGCAAATGACTCCACAGTACCTACAACAATGTGAGGTATTGTCAGGAGAAGTAGGGCAGTGGATGTGCAACATATGCCAGGACAGCTAGCTGAAGTTTGTAAAGATTCATATGTCATTTGTATATCAAACTGATTTGTAAAGTTGCTTGTGTTAAAAATGTGCCAACAGTGTGCCCTGCTGGACAAAAAGAAGAAGTATACATGTATTATTGTAACTGCTTAAATGAGTATGTTGTAACACAAGATACTGGAAGAGAAGAGGTTTATCTCAATCCACCTAACTTTGAAAATAGTTTGAAATTAAATTACTTGGTTTAGGCCATAAAGATTGTATCTTACAGTTCTCACTGCAGCTAGAGAGAAAAAGCCTGTACAAGCAAGCTTTCTGCATTGTCTTTGGGGTGAACTAATTGCTACTGGAAGGGCGGAGGTTTAAAATTGTTTTATGGCTCCCAGGAGCTGCAGCAGATCTTAGCAAGAGTGTGTGTGTGTGTGTGTGTGTGTGTGTGTGTGTGTGTGTGTGTGTGTGTGTGTGTGTGTGTGTGTGTGCGTGTGTGCGTGTGTGTGTGTGTGTGTGTGTGTGTGTGTGTGTGTGTGTGTATTACTGTCATAGGGGGTAGCATGGGAACCAGAAGTCAGATGACCAGATGTATGTGATGTCATTCTGTAATCTAGGACAAAAAATAATGTTTACTACTAAATGAGACTGAAGTCTCATTGCAGTTTGTTTTTGGAACCTGACAGAGAAGGATCCCTAACCTACTTCATCTTGTTTTGCCCTAGTACGTGACCGGGGAATAGTAATTCTTTTAGATCAGTCAGGAAAATATAGTAAGATTAGTTAAGCATTGTTTTTTGTATCTCTGTGAATTTATTTCTCTGTGTTATTTTAATATTTCCAGTGATTGAAACTCTGGTGTTTATTTTAAATAGATATTTAATATTTTCATGTTCTTTTATTATTTATTATTAAATATATTTAAAATTTTCATTGCGGCTGATCCTTTAGAGAATATTTTAATCTTTGAGAGTACTTATATTTATTCAGTGACACTGTGGCCATCCTGAAAGCCTTGCTGTTTGGTCAACATTGCCATTTGTATAAATATTAATTTCAATCAGTATAACTGGGTACCCTTTTAAGAACCTTAGAGCAGCAGGCTATAGAGTGTCATAGCTAGGAAATCTGTGCCAGTCTTTCAAAGGTGTGTGTGGGAAAATCAAATCTCAAAGAGTATGAGTGTGTGTGTGTGTGTGTGTGTGTGTGTGTGTGTGTGTGTGTGTGTGTGTGTGTGTGTGTGTGTGTGTGTGTGTGTGTGTGTGTCTGTGTGTGTGTGTCAGCTACTTGGAGCAAGGGCACAAAGTGCTGGTTTCACAGAGAGAGTGGTGCAGAACTTTGCCTTAGATACATGGCTGAGGTCTCAACTATATAGCTATGCCAGTGAGGAGTCTTACTGGGGACCTGGAGGGAGACAGATGACTGAGTGTGTTCCCTGTGCGCTCTTAATGGAAATTGTGCTTGATGCAGAGAGCTGCATCTGGAAATACTGGGTGTAACCATTTTTATGCCAAGTGAATGTCTGTCTCCAGTGTCAGTGGTGTGTATTCAGACTCCTTGATTACAGGCCTAGAGTGGGGGCATTACAGTAGCAATTATTAAGAGTCAGGTCTGACCATAAGCAAATCACCCTTGATATCCACATCCCACCCCCCACCCCCAGTAAGGAAACCTCCTTAAAAAAAACTTCTCCAAAGCCAACTTCATGCTACTGAAGTCAGAAGTGACAAACTTCATGACACCCACGCAGACGGGATCTGGAAGTTCGACTGCAGAATCCTACACTAAGACACTGTACGAGCACATCCACTCGTGCATTAATCGTGCCATCCCAAATAGAATCAAGATGCTCTTCTCCAAAAAAAGAAGCCAGTCTGGTGGTCTCCTGTTATAAACAAACTATACAACAGAAGGAAGAAACTGTTGCAGAAAAGAGGAAAATCCCAGGATGCAAAAAACTCCCTCACCAGCCTCAGTAAGAAGCTGAGATCCCTCATAAAATCCTCTAAAGCTAGTTATGAAAATAAAATTGCAAAAGATTCCAAAGACAACCACAAGGCATTCTATAGTTATGTCAAGAATCTAAATGGCAATGCTCAGATCTGCTCTATGCTACAACAGAATGGCATTAAATATACTGATCCCAAGGATATTGCCAATATCCTGGCAGATTGATTTAGTGCCAACTTCATCCCCCTCTCACCCCGTAAGGGGCCCATCTCAATACCAAAAGATTGCCAAATTCCGGTAATCAAGGCCACACAGGTAGAAACCACACTCTCCAAAGCTAGGAATACAGCATCCATGGGACCAGATGACATCCCAGGCTGTGTACTACATGAACTACAAAATGAAATGGCACCTCTCCTAAGTGTCATGTTTAATCATAGCCTCACCTCAGGCTTTGTGCCCACTGAGTGGCGCACAGCCAAAGTTATCCCACTACACAAGGGACAATCCATCTTGGATCCCGGGAACTACTGTCCCATCAGTCTGACAAGCCTGATCTGCAAGGGCATAGAATGCATTATCATGGAAATTATAAACAAAGAAATTGGCAACCTTCAAACACTGGACCCCACCCAGTTTGGGTTTGTGAAGGACCGCTCTTGTCTCCTGAATCTGATTGACTTCTTCGAATCAATCTCCAGAGCTGTGGACGAGGGTAAGGCAGTCCACAGAGCCTATCTGGACCTTGCCAAGGCCTTTGACTCCATCCCCCACTCTGGAATCATAGATAAACTTACTAAACTGGGCATAAATCCCTACGTCACTCGATGGGTTGACAACTGGCTTACTGACAGAACCCAGACTGTAAAAGTAGCCGACTCCAAATCCAGCTCCAGACAAGTGACAAGTGAAGTACCTCAGGGTTCAGTTTGGGACCACTCTTGTTTGGCATCTACTTCCCTGAAGTATAGGCCAACACTAAGGGACTCTGGCTAACAAAGTTCGCAGATCACTGCAGACTGGGAGCCATTATTGAATCCCCAAATGATGTGGATATTCTACAAAATGGCCTTACAGAAACAGATGCCTGGTGCAATATCCATTGGCTCAAGCTTAATGCCAAGAAATGTATAGTTATCCCCTTTGAAAAAAAACATGTACCCATGAATTACCACATAGGTGGCAGGACACTAAACATCGAAATTGTGATGAGAGACTTAGGGACACAGGTGAACAGTGGTCTCACTTTCGATAACCACATCGCCACAACATTCAGGAAATCTTCTATGTGGCACACCTCATCACTAAGGGCTTTTCATCCAGAAAATAGGAGGTCATTGTCCCACTGTACTAATCCCTCATTAGACCATTTATAGAGTATAATGCCCCGTTTGGTATGTACCTCACAAGACATCTGCAACAGCTGGAAAGGCCACAGAAATACCTCACTAAAAGAATCACAGGCCTAAAGCAGATGCCATATACAGACTGTCTAAAAAAACTCCAGCTATACTCTGTGGCATATCGTCTACTCAGAGGCGATCTCTGCTTAACATACAAGGCCATGTCAAACCCTGAACTGCTGGGGATGCTCCACTTAAAGAAATCCTAATCCCTCAGAGCCACATGCTCCAGGGATCTAAACCTTGTCATCACAATGACTAAAACATGCTGGAGGGATAGGTTTCTGACTCAGAGACTCCCCATACTCTGGAATAGACTGCCCATACATGTCAATCAGACCACCTCATTGGCCCTCTTCAAAAGGAACCTTGATGACTGGATGGGAGATAGGAAATTCACCCCGGGGATCATGTCAGTCGCCCTATTACACAGGGGTCCAGGGAAGTAAATATTGTGGGAAGAAATAGCCAGGGAATTGTTATGACTAGGCTTGCATAGGCCCTAGGGCTGATAGCCTAGTACCAACCTATGAACCTATAAGAGTGTTTAATAAACTTTTATTAAACACTCCTAAGCTATGCTAAGGTTTCGTGCCAAGAAATCACTTAACATGTTTATCTCTTCCCCCGTATAGGAGCTTATTTGATGGTTAAGTATTCTGCTGGGTGAAGATAGCAATATCAGTGATAATTAGAGAACTTTGATCCTGGAGTGGAAAGAACTCCTGATGGAAACATAGGTTTATGTTGTGAGGGAAGAGTTTTTCATATATGATGACTGCATTACCTGGCTTTGGATCACCAACCCATACCTCCCTGAGTCCAGCAGCCACTAAATTGCATGGGGAAGTAGGTTGGCCTGACCAGGACAATGTCTACCTCCTATCAGGATGTAGAAGACTGCAAACATAATTTGTTCCCATCCTCCTTTGCCTGATTTTTTTCTGAGCACTGGTCTCTGTTTGAACTTAGATTATGTGATACACATTCAGGGCTTTATCCCGTTGCACAACAAATTCCAGCATGGCTTCTAATAAACTTAGCCTGAGCAGCCATGCTGAACACCTTGTATGTGTTCATTCAAGTCAATTACAGTACACTCAAAACTGCATACAGCTCAGGCCATCCAGCAAGGCATTCATGAGCAGAGGAATAACTGCACATTATCGGAATAAAACTATTACTGCAGTCCTCTCTTTTGATATGTTCTCCCAGGCAGAGTGTTTACAAAGTAACTAGCATGGTATCTAAGATGAAGCCTTACAAAACTCATAGTCTTGATGCTAGGCCAATGAGTAATGTTCCCCAGACACCATCTTATGAGGGTGATGTAAAGGATAGGAGTCAAACCATTTAAGAAGCACTTCAAATAGATTACATAAGTACATAGACATTCCAACAGAATTCTATGGTCTACAGCACCAAATAGTATCATGAGCTAAAGAAGAACTTGTGCCAAATAAATACAATGATCTCTTTATCAAGACAAAACTCTACAGGTATTGTCTGTACATTATGGCTAATCTGAAATCCTATTTAAATGGTTCCTGAAAGCTGAAATTTATGACTTTAGAATCAAGCTGTCAGTAGAACATGTTTACAAGAACCCAGAAAATGAGTGCATGTAAACTATATAAGAACATTGAACATCTGTCATCTTCTGTACTTAGTTGAACAATCATTTGCCCAATTTATCACAATGATAAACATGAAAAATATGGGTAAATATATTAAATTATTATATAGAATTTATTGCATGGCACTTAATATATATAATTAAGTCCAGACTTATGAAATTGCTGAATTCGACTATGTGTGTGTGTGTGTGTGTGTGTGTGTGTGTGTGTGTGTGTGTGTGTGTGTGTGTGTGTGTGCATGTGCTGAACAAATAAACAGGCAAGATCAAATGGGTCCATTTTTGGCCAGAACTTGGTTACAAAGGAAACTAGCACATGACGTGGTTTGGTTCAAGAAGTAAAGATTAAATTAAGAAATAATATTCAAGCTTTCAAAACAATTACAGTAAATATGAGGAACAATATTAATTCATTATTACCTGTACTCAGTCTCACCTTCAACATCATTAAAAGCTGTGCTTGGAAATCACAGGACTAAAGAAAGGCAGCACAGGTTAAGAATGCAGAACATTTATAAATGAAAAAATGTAGTAACCTCCTAGAATCAAAGCACTAGGAGGTGGTTTGTAACAAAGGAAACCAAGGCTTCACCAGATCTGGAAGATAAAAATATATATTTTAATAAGATAAAATACAAAGTATAAAACAGAGACTCATGATAAGTGCCTTCATCTATACAAGGCTTCATCAGACCATAAGTTGGCAACAGAAAAGTCCCAGGTTAAATATATGAACCAAGCAATCACAAAATAGATACAATTAAATAATTACATAGTTATATAATTATACAATTCTCAAGAACCATGAAAAATAAAACTGGCGTCTGTAGGAAAACGTTACATCTTAGTGGGTCTTAGTTTCAAAGCACTGCTTAAGGATATATTTTCATTTAAACCTGATTTTCTTGTGGCACTCAAACAAATTTGCCAGATTAGCTCATGATACTCCAATAAGGTTTTTCAGTCTCTACCCCTGAAGTCAACAGTCACCCTGTTAATTACATCAATTTTGAAGTTTATAATAGATGTCAGGACAATTTCTAGCATGTTTAAACAGTACATTATTGTCCTTTTTCTTAGAAATGTCATGCAAATGTCCATAAATTCTCTTCTTTAAAGAGGGTTCAGTCTCCCCCACATGAAAGTCATCACAGCCCTGGCACACACTAATGTACACTACCTCAGAAGTGGAACAGTTAGCAAAGATGGTGGTCACACCCCTTTGACTAACAGATTTAACACCTTGATGGGGTTAAGATACAACAATACTTTTTTAATTAAGAACATTATTTGTAAGAACTGGAACATGTTGTGTCAGGGTGTAGAGCTGTTGAACAGCACTGGATGGCGGCCTTCTTTTCTTTTTAAAAGAGGCCTTAATATGAAAGACAGTTTTGGGCAGATTACTGAGAGTAATCAAATGGTTAGTTCAAAGTGACCCGGTACTTGGAAATGTGATTTTTTTTAATTATGGAAGTTATGTGTTGAATGGTATCACATTTTCCATTATTTATTGTGGGAGTAGATTAGTGACCTCCATCTTTGGGACCTTTCCATTTCAGAGCTACAATTATTGCAAGTATATTTTACAAGGGCATTATTTTCAACATCCAGTAAATGGGAAGAAAAACATAATTTAAGAATATACAGAATACAATACAGAGTAGCTAGATGTAAAATATGTTTAGGTTTATGATATCACAAATTGCCTCTGTGACTTTAAGAGGTAATGACATCAAACGTGATACTAAATAATGAACAGAAGTGGATTAGAGTTTTACATGCAGCTGTTGAACCTGGATTAAATGATGGATATAGTGACTTAAGCACTGATTGTGTCATGTGGCTTTTGATGTCATAATATTTGTTATAAGAGTGTATGGTTTAAAGTGATTTTATAAAAATGAAGAAAGCACTGGTTGTGGTGTGAAAGCAGCTGTTTTATTTAAAAGATGTTTCCTCTTTGCATGGTTACCAATGTGCATATTATATATTTTTTGCTACTGCAATTGATTTTGCCCTGACTACTATATTTTTGGATTCTCCATGAAGGGGTTTCCTTTGACCCTCCTGGTTTTAATGTTACTTAATGGTAATATTTTCCTTGCATATGCAATGTACTGAGGAAGTGCAGTACGGCTATATTGTAATGACCTTGCTGAGAAGGTGTACCAAAATAAACAGAAATCACTGAAGTAGTGGCAGTCTAAATGAGGGGTGGGGAATTTATCAGGCTGGTTAATAACGAACTTTAATAGGTGATGATAGCCTGTTAGTGGATTTGACCATGTATGTCCTTTAAAGACATCGAGGAAAGTCATGTCTGCTAGAGCAGAGTGCAGACTAAAGCTGTCTTTAGTCTCCAAAGAATATTTGGCATCCCTAAACATCAAAGTCTTTACACAAGTGAGTTTATGTAGTACTGGTATGAGTTCAACGCTGACTGGTTCTTGAGCAGTGGCAAGGGTGTAATGTATTACTCCATTTCTTAATTTGAGAGCATTCCCTATAAGGCAGTCACATACAATCCACTTTGCATTTTGGTTAGAGGCATTAAGATTGGATGCAATTAAAATACTGTTAATGTGCTTGGTAACAAGGATGTGCTCACCACCAACTACGAAGAGCCCTGATCTCTGATATTGGCATAAGTCATGTCTAGACTAGGAAGGGTGAGGGCTTTTGTCTTGTATGAACCAGATTTAGTAACCCTAGTAGTGAAACTCCAACAATGTAACTCTTTGAACTGGAGATTGGGAGGGTGGGAACATTGAAAAGCAACTGTTCATTACTGCTTCAGCAGGCAGGAACAGAAAAACTTCTTAACTAAGCTGACACTGTTGCAATAATATATTGCATGAACATGATAATAGAACTTAACTACTAATCAAAAAAAAAGTAATTTGTTACGTAATTAAAAATGCTGAAATATAAGTAGTTAAACACCGGGTGATTGACAATAAGAAGAAATCAAACTTTCCCTTACACATATGATAAAGGACCATAAAAATATAGTAATCAGATTACTTGAGATGCAGTAAACTATACAAGTGAAACAAAATGTAAGTAGCAATTAAAGTAAAATATACATTAAATGTGATGAAACAAAGTAGTAAGATATAAAAATATCAGAAATATTACCAAGCCACATTAAAGATGAAATTCAGTTATCCAGGGGTTTCATTAACATGTATGGATGGATCTACTTCTGTTCAATGAAAACATGTTTTTTTTGAAAAACAGAAGTACGAACCCATTTCAGTGAAAGTGCACTTAACTGAAAGTGCACTTTTGTGAACATCAGTTCACCGAACCATAGGTGAAGTCTTACAACAGATCTGATAGGGTCTTTTTAGAAGGAATTACACCATCTTAGTGCTGCAGGCATGTGTACCTTTAAACTGATTGAAAGAGTAATATGATCTGTCTCTGGGTCACAGAGTATTGCATGATGGGAGGTTCACCCAACCACATGTGTTGCATAATGCAGTCAGCCCTGTGACTGAAGAATCTCAGTCATGCACAATACATAAACAATGCTGAGTTTAAACTAATGGCTTACTAAGCCCACAAGCTATAGAACATTATAATGTCATACTGCAAGATTGAGACAACCCCATTTCATCAAATGTGCTCATCAGTTTTTAACAAAGGAGTTGTCTGTGTTAAAATGGACCAAAAGTACTGAAAGGACCCTCTCAAGCTATAAAGGTACATATAAGATATGTATGTGACACCATTCTTACCTACATGTGCATTCACACACACACAAACACACACACACACACGTGTGTGAGCACACACACACACACACACACACACACACACACACACACACACACACACACACACACACACACACACACACACACAGTCAGAGTAATCAGTCACTTTTGGATTTAGTCCACTAACCTGTCTAGGTGCACAATCTAGAGAACACAGTATCAGCTTCAAATGCCACTGCAAAAGGCTTAATGTAAGTGTGAGATATGGCACATTTGAAAGGATTACTTCATCAGAATGAAGGATGACAACTGCTTGTGTTAAAAGGGGAGGAAATTCCTGGTGGAGCCCCCTTCCACTTTAAATGTACCACCATTCAAAACACCTACCCACTTAGTTACACAATATAGAGTACACAGTAAGAACCACCACCACAGGAAAAATCAGGTTACAACACTGAGACAGGGTACATTTCAAAGGAAGACCTCATCAGTGTTTTGTCAAGATTGTGTTTTGGCTAAGTGTGCAACAAATTGATGGGGAAGCCCTACCCTGATTTAAATATTTCTGCTGAGTGGAAGTATTCACATCAGATGACTGGGGGAGGGGACGCCTGTCCTACATGGACACACACACACACACACACACACACACACACACACACACACACACACACACACACACACACACACACACACACACACACACACACACACACACACACACGCGTGCGGGCACGCACACACACACACACACACACACACACACACACACACACACACACACACACACACACACACACACACACACATCAGTTCGGCACTGTCAAATCAGTTATTATCTAGTTTGCACAATCTAGAGTAGACATTATTAACCATATGTGCCACAGGACATGTCTAAGTCCAACAGTGAGATGATGCACATTTGAAAGGATGACCACATCAGTGTGCTTCAGAGATGATGCTTGTGATAAAAGTGGAAGAATTTAATGTGGAGCCCTATTGGGTCATGTAAGAGGAAGTGTGCACAACATATCTTTTTTTGAAACCAATTCTGCTTGACACATAAACACACACAGTATATCAGCAATGCTGGAATTTAACCACTTACTCTTCTAGTTACACATTCTAGAGTACACAGTATCAACTGTAAGCATTAGGGCGAAGTCTTGTTTTATTAGTGAGATAAAGCATATTTGAAAGGATGATCTCCTCAGTATGTAGCAGGACAAATGTTAGTGTTAAAAGCATAAGAAACTGATGTGGGAGCCCCCTCCCAGCATAAACGTTTTGCCAGAGTGGGAGTGTACCCATTAGATCTGCTGTTGAAACTAATGCCTACCTGACACTAGAGGAACACACTCTTACACTAGTTCAACAATGATGGATTTGTATCACCTACCTATCTTTTTATACACTCTAGAATACACTGCATCAACTGCAAGCACCAGAGGAGAAGTCTGATTGCAGCAGTGACATAGTGTACATTTGAAATGATTACCTCATCTGTGTATTGCAGAGAAGACAACTGTGAAAAAAGTGGATGAAAATCATAGGGGTGGTCATATCCCAGTTTAAATGCTTCTTTTGAATCGTGGTATCCATGTCAAATGTGTGGGAGAAGCCAGTCCTACCTAGTACTACAGATGCACACACCCACACACATAATCATGATAGCTTCTCAATGCTGTATTTGAATACCTATCTATTTAATTAAACAATCTAGAATACTTTGTATCAACTGCAAGCATTGCAGGAAAAATCAGACTGTAAATGTGGGATACTGCATGTTAGTAGGATAACAATGTCAGTGAGCTGCAGAGTAGCTAGTGTGTATCATGGGTTTGGGTGAAAAGGAATGTGTCTTGAAAAGCAGAAATAACAGCAATGTGTTGAGCACAAGCAATGACATAATGCTGAGGTAACTTAACTATCCGGGCATTCATGTGCATTGTGAAAGTGTGAGTGGTATGTCACTATTTCACAGTATGGTCCATTGATGACAATCACACTTATGACACAGTGGATTTGCAAACAAACATTCCTAACTATTCAGCTGAGGATGATTGAATACAAATAGTAAACATTTGTTGTTTCATTTTGAATATTTCCTCATGCTTGTACAATGTGCAGTGTAAATACAAATAGGTTAAATATATGAAAGTACAGTACTTAATGCCACTCAGGGAGTATATGTGCAAAGGTCCTACATCATTGTATACCATTTGCAAGTCTAAATATGTTGGAATGCAGACATAACTTTACATAATGAAGTATTTAGACAGCATCACAGTTTACACCTGTCTTAAATACAACAGTCCATTACAAAATACTGAAGTAATACAAGCCACTCATATTACTTTCCTTTTGTCAAAATTGATTGCAGGACACCATTTGACAAGCTCATTTGTATGAATGATAGCAAAGTGTTAGCACATAAGTAATTATATTTTGAGGTTCTGAATTTAGAAAGGGAATTCACAATAATCTATGGTGTTCCATACCAACCTTCATGCAAACTAGAAGTGTGGACATATAAACAGTACTGATTCTGGCACAATTCAGAACAGATGTGTGTTATGTTAATGTTTTCTGTGTCATGATTTACACATTGGTCATGAGAAATGAAGTGAAGTACTCTTTATATGGATAATACATGTTCTTAGTAAGACAGCTCTAGTATCTGTTGAATGTCCATGTATTTGTGACATGTTGTTCAGCTCCTTCTGCAACTGTATGTGTTTGTATGACATCACTGGGTTCTATAGTAATTAAATGATAACATACATGAGGGTGATGTCATTAAATAACTTCAGTAAATGCATGGAGATGCAAACTCGTTCATCACATCACCGTATGTGTCTATAGAAGCAATATTTTAAGATGGGCCTAAGGTACTATACTTGTTAACGTATAAAGCCTTTATCGTACCAAATGTCTTGCACATTATTTTTGAGAAGGTATGAGCAGTTTGGACCTGATTATAAAACGCATAAGGGAAAAACCATGTTAATGCTAGTGGAATCCCAGACTATGAAACACTATGAAGCAAGGAAGACTGTGTGCAGAGTAATTCATAACACTAGTTGCAACAGAATAAAATCACATATGGTGTATATTGTACTCTACAGTCTGCACAACATATTGTAATAACTGTCTCCTCATAGTGCTATCATAGTGTTATCAGCTTATCTTTCTATAGCGCAGTGAGGCTAAGCACAGTAGCATGAGGTGCAGCAGACTAATGCAGCCAAAGTCTTAAACTCATACTAGGATGTGAACTGCCATTTAACATGAGTTACATTTGCTGCTCAATGTCAGGCACTGCCAAGCATTGTGCAAATGCTGAGGATAAAGACTGATGACACAGAAGGGAGGTAGAGGGAAAGATAGTAAGAGAGACATAAAAACACTTGTTTATGGGACATTTCTTGGCAAGTTGGGTTGTAATTTCAGATTTGTCATCATACTAATTTTGTCAAGCTCTTTACAATGAAGTATTTCCAACAGAGAGCAAATGGGGGTAGGAGAGTAGAAACATGATTAACATATAAGCAGGATAATGGTGTGTTAATAACATATGTAGCCAGCAGTTACACACACAATAGTAATATATACAACATTAAGTAATGTTTGACAAACTTCTTTTAGAAATACCATTTGTGACTTAAACCCATGACTAAAAAGAGAGCTAAAGTGCTAAATATTGATTATTAACTGTTAATACTGCAGGAGAATTAGCATTGTAATTTGAAGTATAATAATTTCAGCATCACTTGGGATCTAATTACAGCAAGCTTCTAGGTGTGTGAGTTTCACTTGTCATGTTACTGGAGTTATATGTAAAAAACAACATTTATGTATGTAAATAAATTTCATATGCATTGAGTTGCATGACCCGAGAAAAACATGTTGGGATAGGAGCTATACATAATTTATGCAACATGCGGTTGGGTGGCGTTCGAAAGACATGCGCAAATGGGCGTGCCTTTGTTGAAGGTTGGACGTCGAGCTGGCACCTCGGCATTCGTGAAAATCTACAGCCAATCATTAGCGGACCGGAGTTCCGCTGTGGCGACCCCTAACTGGGAAAAGCCGAAAGACAACAACAACAACTGTTCTGCACATCTGATAATTATATGTGATGAGTCATCCTTTTTTTCCAATAATTATTGTGCAGATTATACTGCTGTAAAGGTAATTTATATTAACTATCATCATTGTTATGCTTAAAGTACTTTATACAGATTATATATGACTTATTTAGCAATCATTATACAGAGCCGTGTTGGAAATTAAATTTTAATAGTTTTAACTCATGTTTCATTCCCAGAGAGAATTATGTGTCAATACTGATTCAGACTCCCTCATTAAAATTGTCTATAGACTGGATTTGAACCCAGCAGCATCTCTGTTGTTTTTCCAAACCAACTGCACTAATACCTTGTGTCAAAGAAAAAGGCAATTATTAGGTGTGATTTCTTCACTCTGTAGTGTCCAAATTGCTGAGGGAAGTACAATGGCATCAGTTTTATTTGTGCTACTGATGGCATTTGAAATTAAATTCATAAGTGTCTGCCTTGCAAAGTGAATCATTGTTCACTGCTAGTGACTGCTGACAGTCAATAGGACACAATGCCATGCGTTATATAAAGGATGAATCCAAAAATAACTAAATAAATATAATAGAAGAAGTTAAAATCCACGTCTGTGATGATTTCACAACTCTGGCTCTTATACCATGAAAATGAGAACATTAGAATCACTAGTTTCACACATGCATCAGCCTGTTTAGATTTAAACCTAGAAACCATGACATTAATATTAAACTTTGTGAAGACTAACACTATATGCTACATACAGGGAATTATAAGACAGAGACCTATACTTAAGCTTTGACATTTTAAAACATTTAATTTCTGTATATATTACACGACCCATATATATATATATATATATATATATATATATATATATATATATATGTGTGCGTGTGTGTATATATATATATATATATATATATATATATATATATATATATATATATATATATATATTATATATATATATATATATATATATATATATATATATATATATATATATATATATATAATATATATATATATATATATATATATATATATATATATATATATATATATATATATATATATATATATATATCTATAAATATATATATATATATATATATATAGATATATATATATATATCTATATATATCTATATATATATATATCTATAAATATATATATATATATATATATATATATATAGATATATATACGGGCCTTGTAATATTGAGCAAAAACTCTTTTAACTGAAGCCAAAACTACCCAGCACACTTTAGCGAAAGTGCGTTTTCACCGAAAATGCACTTTTGCTAAAGTGAGCACAAGAAAATGAAAATAATGACAGAATGGCTGCTGCTGAGGTCACGGTACAGTGGGGATAAGGGAATATTCCCTCGTCCCCACTCTAGTGCAGTCTCAGAGTGAGAATATAAAAGTAGGGGGGGTGCCCCCCCCCACATTAAGGGTGCAGGGGGGTTGCCCCCCCTGCGTAAATGTGAATACTGTGTTTTTTTTTGTTATTTTATTATTTTTTATTTTTTTTGCACACTTTAGGGAAAGTGTTATTTTGGTGAAAAGCACTTTCGCTAAAGTATGTTCGGCCATTTACGTTTTGTGGAAACGTGATTTTGTGCAATAGTCCTACATCCATATATATATATATATATATATATATATATATATATATATATATATATATATATATATATCCATGTTATCAATTTTGTCATTCATCATTTTGCATGCTTTTGGCATTTACAAAAGTTATCCTAACAAACCATGTCACAGTAGTAATGAATGTATGCAATACAGAAGTGTGTTCTTTCCTTTCTTTTATGAGCAATAACAGTCTTTTTATACAATGTAAAGTGATAGTGTTATGCTTTGATGAAACGAAACATAAAATAACCATAAGGGCAGCGTAACGACTCACCTTTGATAAGCAGCATCCCCCACTTGGTCACTTATCTTTGCACTAACAAGGCAGCATTACCCTGTCACCTTCAATTTATTGAATTACACCACCATCCAAATAAGCAGCTCTGCTTGCTTATTAACTTATCCAACAGGGCAACTGCTCACTTTCCTTCCTAACTTATTGAATTGCACATCCACCACCTGAGGGGGAACAGAATAGGCAAGCCTGCCCCTCTTCTCCGCCTTCCCAAACTAAATTAACCACCATCCCCACTAATAAAAAGGGGGAGGGTGGGAGGGTAGCAAGTTCATGCCAAAATGTGACTCCTACATCTGTTACACTTGACAAAACTATCTAAGCCCCTCCCTACCCTTACCTCATTTCCTCCTAAACCTCCCTCCCTCCATCCCATTTAACCCTATCCTCTCCTTTTTCTCTTAATTTCTGCTAATCTATGTATCTAGACCCACTTGTAGATGTCCCAGGACAAGATGATCTGTTCCAAAACTCATTTGTCTTAGTTCACTTCAATGAACACACAACACAGAATGACATTTGATGACCTTTATTAATCTTCCATAAACATGATTGTTAACCAATAGTTATGACTTATAAGAAAAAACATGACACAGGTGATAATAACATCCATGAAAGGAAACATAAAATAACCATAAGGGCAACGGAACCACTCACACTTGATAAGCAGTGTCCCCCATTTGCTCACTTATCTTTGCACTAACAAGGCAGCGTTACCCCACTCACCTTCAATTCATTGAATTACACCATTATCCAAATAAGTAGCTCTGCTTGCTTATTAACTTATCCAACAGAGCAACTGCTCACTTTCCTTCCCAACCTACTGAATTGCGCATCCAAAACCAGAGGGGGAACAGAAGATGGCAAGCCTGCCCCTCTTCTTCGCCCACCAGCCTGACCAGGCTGTTCACCCTCTCACTGACCATATGTCTCACTTAACACCCATTAAAGGCATAAAGCGAAACATCATTCTGTGAACCCAGTTTTGCCTAACCGAACTGTATCCATGCCATCACCTCACAATTCCCCTCACACCAACAAAACTATTCAGTTAGCTAAACCACTAAAACAAAGCACTGATACCTCTCCAGTGCTAAAATAACAACCATAAACTCAAAGCCTAATATATCCATACTCTTGTTACCCAACTACCATACCAGTAAAAATTTTAATTACTCTCAAAATCTATACTCTAATTAGACAAGCAGACGCTAAACCCATTGCCACTTGAAACCCTGGAAAGGTAATAGCATACTCTTACTACATATTGCAGCCTGTTACTGCACAATGAAATAATAACCATATAAAATCACTTTCAAATCTCATTTAATAACAATTCTGCCATCACACTAATGCCCCTGTAGACAAGCTGCTTACACTACCATACAAGGCCTTTACCAGGATGACCCCAAATGCACCACAACCATAAAACCAACCAAGCAAAACTAACCAAAAACAACGTACACCAAAACTTGAAATGCCCACTGGCACCTGACACACCAGGTCAGTGACTAGCCCTCACCATCCAGAATGTGATAAAATAATCCAAACCTACATCCCGTAAAAATGCAGTAACTCGAACCTAAATCCTTTTACACAAAACGTGCCACCTAGCTCACTAGCCTCAGCCAATTTATTCAATGTAACCCATTAATCCCAACAAGATAATCCCCCTTTACCAAAAACTCCCCTATAAATGAGCCCCTTAATCCTGTCGGAATCATGTAATCCTAACCATCATCAAACATGCCTCAGCTCACCTAATATCTCTTCAACAGTAACCATTACTTGGTATGCTACCATGGCAATCTGCCCATCTGACCAATTCCACGGAAAACCCCAACTACCAATAAGACAGTGTGAAATTCAACCCTGATGCTTCCCACACAAGATAAGATAACAAAAACAACCCCCAAGATGGACATTACCTTAAGGCTGCAGGAATGAAAACACAACAATGAACAAACAAATAGCACCATATACAGCTGCACTGCT
Source organism: Protopterus annectens (assembly GCF_019279795.1). Taxonomy (NCBI): domain Eukaryota; kingdom Metazoa; phylum Chordata; order Ceratodontiformes; family Protopteridae; genus Protopterus; species Protopterus annectens. The sequence continues at coordinate 950,538,825 of NC_056731.1, forward strand.
GAAAATTCATTACCTCCTTTCCCAATGCTCCATCAGCCGTGACATTCCTGAGCATCCTCTCACACCTGTCAAGTGCACATTCCTTCAAACCACCAAATAATGCCCACTAAGCATGTCCCCATCTGCAACCTTAGTGTGATCTGTAATGAAAAAACTGTAAATACTCCGCACACGCAAAATCAATATTTAATGACACAATGCACAACCAAAGGCATGGCTCTTCCATCAACTGTATGAAATGCTCGCAGTACTGAATGTGACACCCCCATGCAACTTAATGATGTCTTAACCAAAAATTTCCCATAAAGCTTCTTCCTAGCACCCTCATTCATGATACGACTGATACCCATGTGAAATAAAACAAATTCATAGCCTCAAAAGGCCTCTTCTATAAATGAAATTATCACTTTACCCATCCCACGAGGATTCTCAACAAAGTTGTTACCCAATAATTAGGGCAGTGACTTATTGACCCCTATCAAAGTAACCCACTTAAACTGGCTTGCATGCAACTTCCATAATCCATAAATCCAAACAAACTGGATGAGTGACTAAACTCACCCTAGAGTTCTACCCACATCCCGCGATGGACAAAAATAGCAGTATGTGTAAATAACTTTCGATCTTAGCTATCCCACAAAACCCTAAACCATTAACCTCATAGCTTCCTATACTCCTATAATTGTTATAAGTATTCCTTACCTGTAACCCCAAAATCCTTATAAACAACCCCCCCACATCATCTTGACCCAAACATACTTACCCAGACATCCCATGGTGCACCCATCCAATGGTCAAAACCATGCAATAAATTCCATTACCTTTCAAAGCCATATCATCAGGGCACTGACCACTGCTCTATCTCTGACCTCCTTATGCACCACCCAAGTGATAGTGACATCCATTTAAACAGCTTCCATCACACTGACTCCTCTTCCTTCAGGTCACCAACTGCAGTCCACTCAATTCCTCACCTCTGCCATCTGCAAAAGAAAAAAGATTAATTACCTTGCCTTTACAAAACAGAAACAATGATGAACCTCAGGCCTGACCACTTGTGTCTAGTTAGCAAACACCTACTCAGCATGATCCCCCCCTTATACTGACTACATTATGCCCTGTCAGATACGAGAACCCCAGATGTTATCTCAGATGTAAATCATCCATGATTTGCTAAGGAGCCACCCTTTATGAAAGATAGACCAAAACCATGATGCAAATCTGTGCATACTGTAATATCTGTGCAGGTGAAAGGGTATGAATCACTACCCTGGACCCCTTTCAAAAGAAATCAGCAGCTGAACTACATGCTGTGTACCCAGTGGACCCCACTGTCAACCCACACACCTGCTCCCACCAGCAACTCCACCCCTCCCTGACCACAGAGCAAGGACCCATCCTACCCTCTCCTTTCCCTGTCCTGCCAATACATGGCTTCAAACCCACTTGTGTCCCACACACCATAAAATGCTTGTGAACACATATTGTTAGCACTCCCCCCTCAATCTCAGAGCAATACACGTGGCCATAATACCACCCGCCAAGGGAGGCAACCTTAACCATTTCTCTTAAAAACTCAAGCTACAAGCGCAGCAGATCCTGAAGCATCATAAGTCATAGCTGGGCATGCTGTCCACAATAAAGTGTTCATCCCACTCCAGCCAAGACTTCCCAAGCCACAGTTTTATGCAACTGTATGTCAATATAATTGTCATTACCCTGTACCTTCAAACTTCAATAATTTGCCATTAATATGCCAGGACACAGCCAGAAAGCTGGAGCAACTCCGAAGGAAAAGATAAAGTCCTACCTACTGGAGACAAAGGCTTGAAGTATATCTCTCACTCCCTTAGAAGAAATCTGGACAAAGTCCTATGAAAATGGAGGGACAAATACCCAAAACCTACCCACACCTAGTCCCCAAGTATATATCATGCTTACTCTGTTTTTTTTTTTTTTTTATAATATATCACCTACAAAAATCTAACCAGTGTGAGGCTTCAACATTTAATCAGGCTGGACATGAGCCAGTTACTAAACCTCCCAAGCCCTTAAATGAAATGTTGGGAAAAGCACATTATACCACCATATATCTCAATGTACCTCATTATGAGGAGCGTACCTCAGTTGTGTCCCAAAATTTCATGTTCCTCGTAGTACTACACTGAAAGAGCCCCTCACAAACTCAGTGTTAGGAATTTATTTTTTGAACTGATATCCATGATAAATAGACAGGAATCAGATTAATACTTTACAAGCTCTCTTTTCATGGTAAATAAAATAACCAGTATCTTTAAACCATCGAATAACCTTCCTCCACAGCCCTTAGTTAACAACTTAAATAATGGACTCCATACTGAGCAAGGCAAAAGCAAAACAAACCATAAATAACTGTGGGGTAAAGCTGCAAAACTAGAATTTTTTTTTTTTTTGTTAATAATGGTGTTGCAGATTTAAGAAGCTAATGCAACAACCAGTAAGGCCATACCTCTCATCCTCACAGAGCAAGAAATCTGATCAAAGCCATAAGCAGAAGTGGGACAAAGACCCAAAATAAAAATAATTTTAAATGTTGCTCCTACAAACTTAGAAAGCTGATAGAATAACAGATTTACATTAGCCTGGATTTTCTGAAGGGTATGAAGTCTGAAACTCAAATGTCTGTCTGTTTTTTTTTTTTTTTTTTTATTTAACTTAAGTCTTTAATGAGTCAGCACTAATTTGTAAAAAAGACCAAAATAAGAGGCAAAATCTGTACATTCTGCAAAAAACTGTACATTTGACAGAGGTTTGGACCGTGTCCTTTAGCATGATGCTGCTAATACTTATGAAGTCTAAAACATAACAACTATCATTATTTGTAAAGTCAGCCTGCAAAGATCCCACAACAACTGCCATTGGAGAAGGATATATATGTACCATTCGTAGAAGCAGACTTACGTGCGAGCACTCCACTTACTGCAAAGGAACCACTCCCACTAATTGAGAGTCAGTCTGCAAAGATCCCACAATTCCCCCACCTTTTTTTTAATTTAATATCTCAATTCCCTCAGCAATGTGTCTGTAGCTATTAGATATCTGTTGTCACATCACCAGACGATAGATCAACTCTGTCTCCCTAGACTAGAAAGCCTGCCATGGCCTACTTCCCTCGTACTCAGTAGTGACAGGCTGTTATCTTCCTTCCACACAACCAGCCTGCAAGTGTGTCAATGACACTGCAAGCAGAAAATCTGCACAATTGGGAGGCATAACTGAGTGACCCTACACCTTGAAAACCATGACAGACCCCGCAAGACTCCCAAACCTCCCCTTCACCTCCGCTATTCTGAAAGCCACCATGATACCAGTATTTAATTCTCACAGCCAGGCTTCCTGCCTACAACCTGAAATCCTCAGTAAGAATGAACCATTATACCCGCCAACCTACGATAAGCCTACACGCAAACAACAGGACCAGGAACCAAACAAATAAATAATATTGCAATACCCCAAAATTCTTAACAAATATGCTGCCTCTGACCGAAGAAACAGTGAAACCACTCTTCGTAGAAACGATAATAACATTCTACTTCTGAAATTCAAAGTGAAGTGGCACCCTTCAGACTGTCAAGCATGCAGTGAAAAAGCTGCATTAACTCCATTAACTCTTTAATTGTAGCAGACAAAGTTAAAACTGACAACGAGCGATTAACAGCCCTTACAACATTAAGCCTAGATTGCTGCTCCAATCCCAGCCCTTGCCTAACTGAAGGGAGAAATATTGACTGTGAGAGACCAAGTCAGTCTAAATGTGGGCTGGCAGCAATTGCCCTCCATCACTGATTAGGCTATTATCACAAAAGATACACACTTCTGAAGACAAACTAGATTCATGGACTTAATCATTATTTTATATATATATATATATATATATATATATATATATATATATATATATATATATATATATATATATATATATATATATATATATATATATATATATATATATATATATATATATATATATTTATATATATATATATATATATATATATATATATATATATATGTGTTTTTTAATAGAACCCTAACCAGGCAGAGCATGCACACCTCCCCTATTGTCACCAGAGTGCGCCTCAAGCCTGCGAAAACACTCACAATGCACACCGAATAGCCAGCACAGCAGGAATGATCAGGAACCTAACTCAACCTCTAATACTACCGTGCCTACCTAAAACCGACAACCATGACTCCGCCAACACCTGCCATAATGTTGAACCGCAACCGAGAAAAACTATCCCCCAACACCTGCCATAATATTGAACAGCAACCGAGAAAGTCTATCATAGTACCCCCACTCCAGTGATAGAGCTGGTAATTTAAAGAAACACAGCCCTAACAAAAGCAGCACAAGACTCAAGCGGAGGGGCCAATTTACACGTTGCTCTTACAGGATTAGTAAACCAAATTAATTGACAAATACTTTACCAGTAAAGCTACAAAATCAGCAAATTAACAGATTGCAGTAGCCTGACTCTCCAGAAGGATAGCCTTTTGCAATGTTACCTTGCCTAAACCACCATGTTACAGCAAACAGCTTAAAACTATGAGCCAGAACAGCACTTCATTGCCAGTATATCCCAAATATGATCAGAAAGGAGTTTTCCACATGAGTCTATTCACCCTAACTCATAAAAAACAAATGCTGACTTAGTCAGTGAACATTATCCCACCTCTTTTCCTTCGGAAACTATTCTAAGGCCTACTTGACCACACCAAATACCTACAGGTCATCTTGGATGCAGAACCTGCCGTATCAAGCTAGCAAGTTCATGCCAAAATGTGACTCCTACCTCATTTACACTTGACAAAAATCTATAAAACCCTCCATACCCTTACCTCATATCCTCCTAAACCTCCCTCCCTCCCTCCATCCCATTTAACCCTATCCTCCACTTATTCTCTTAATTGCTGCTAATCTATGTATCTAGCCCCACTTGAAGATGTCCCAGGGCAAAGTGATACATTCCAAACCTCATTTCTCTGTTTCATTTTCATGTACTTCACATAACTGATGCACACTTTCTATTCAAAGGCACTTTTTCCTGTTAAGAGCATTAAGTAATGTGTTATAATGTTTTAACTCCTAAGTAAGTCAAAGCAATCCCATATTTCTTTTGTAAGTTTATTCTTCCTGTAAGTGTACATCAAAGAGACAGGAGTGTTAAACATTGAATTATTCGAGCACTGCTGCTAATGAGTCATATTTGTAAGCCTTTAGCAAACCCCACTCCTCAATACTCTTTATTGTACTGCTAAGGAGTGTGTTTAGATCCTCATGCCATGCTTACCTGCCTAGTACTTTGAGTAGGCTGTGTGATTCAGGAATGATTATAAGCCAGTACCTGTTTTACCTATTCAAAGTGTCAAGAGGAGTTCCATCTGCACTATGTAGGAACAACCTTGTTCTAAGACACTTCTATCATAGTAAAGAAGACTGCTTGAGATATTGCTGTTTCACTGCTACAACTGCACTACTTTTTTCAGACTTTCATTTAAATCCTTTCAAGATATGTGATATTTCTTTAGACAGTGACTCAAACAAAACATGCTGGAGATGCAGATATTTGTCTCAGAGATTACCCCTTCTTTGGAACAACTTCCTATTCATATTAAGCAGCGCTCTTCCCTGGCCCTCTTCAAATGCAATTTGTATCAATGGATAGGGAATTGTAAATTCACACCGGGGTAGCACCCCTGTCCCTTTTAGACAGGGGCAATTTGTATACTATTCAAGGCATAGATACAAACCTATGCCATCCTCTTGCCCCTTGGGACCATATATCATGTTAAATCAGGTTATATTCGCTAGGCTTGTAAGGGCTCTCGAGCCATTAGCTTAGTAATCTCCTATAAAACTATGGCTCTATAAGAAATTATTTAAATAGTTGTGATGGCTTATATTTTAGATAATAGTGCATGATGTCTGAAGTTTGTCCATTTGCGTTATTACAGAAAGTATATTAGTGCATGTGAGTGTGTGGTATGGAAGAAAAAAAACAGCAGGACTAGCCAGCTGGTGGTGTGAACCTCACGGTAGATAAATATCACTGTTGAGGTGAAACCCCAACCTTATCTGAAAAATGGGGAAAAAAGGGTGTTGTGGATGGATGGCTGGATGGATGGCTGGATGGATGGATGGATGGATGGATGCCACCTATTCCAGAGTTTCACATTTTTAGAAACCTTACCAGGTTTGTTATTGTGTGGTTTCTTGGTGGTGGTGGTGGGGGATTTATACACATGTATAACATGTATGTATTCATATGGAGCATGAACTAGCAGTACAGCTCCTGGCAGAAGTACTTCTTGTGGTCGAGTTCGGCAACATTGAACTGCATCTTCCACCACGCACGGCTCACGCCTGTTCAGGATGCCCATCTGTAGTGCTAGCACAAGTGTTTTGGATGTGTTCCTGCAGACACAGAGATAATGCACCTCATCCTGGCCATACCATCACACACACAATGATGTATATACACATTAGTTTTGAATGATTTACAGCTGTTGCCACTGACCCTGACAATGACTACTGGCTGTTAACCTGATTTCTCACTCATACACAGTCACTTCTTTGGTGTTGGGCTTGCTCTTCTGTAACCTCATCCCACCTTGTGAAATTGTTGATAACTGTGCCTTGTCCTATGCACATTTCTTTGTGATTTATGATTGCCTATGTCTGATGCACAAAGTGGATAGCTAATGTTTGCTTATTCAGACACTTGCTTTAACCAAATGTATTGCAAATGATGCTGAGATTGCCCTGGCCAGTGATGGGGTGTCTACATTGGGCAACTTCAATGTTTGTGGCACAGTATTAGGCAGATTAATATTTGCTGGCTATATCACACATGAACTGCTGCTAACATTCCTGCACAGCTGAACCAGGTTTTATGTTACTGACATACAATACTTGTATATGAGGGTAATCATTTCATACTGTTCTTTACAGGTTCATCACTTACCAGAGTTAGTGCTGTTGCTACAAGATGTGTCTTTTTGGATTGACTCCTTTTAATGTTTCATTCCCATCTGCTATGTATGGTAATACCCTATACCAAAGTCAGTTTTTTTCACTTTAACCTGTGATTTTTTTTTTCTATTCTGCTTTCAAGCCTAGAAATTCATTTAAGGGTGTGGGAACATCATCCACTAATGCTATTTGTCAGTATAGGTCCCTTCTATTCAGAACCAGGCCAACGCCTTCACCATTCAGGGATATACAGGAACCTAATCTAAAACACACACAAAAAATAATGAATATTTATAGAGTGGATTATAAGATTATTTCCTTTTAATGTCACACATATGCTGCTGCATCATATGTTGAAGTCTGCATTGTGTTCTGCCTAAATTAATTGTCTGCCATGGTGCAGCTAGCCATGTAAACACATTATAACTGATGCAGTCAAAATGTTTTCTCAACCCATACATTTTACCTGTTCTTTCATTATAAAGATAGGGTCTGTTAGCAGTGAAGCAGCAGAACTGCACAATCCACAGGCAAATGTTCCTTTCTTCCTTTTAGTAACCTCTTGTCCAGCACTCAAACCACATACTCTCTCTAATACACTGCATTGCCTCCCCTTGTGATAAAAAAGATCCCTTTAGTTTGCTACCACTGCTACAACAGGATGACTTTCTAAAATATTCAATTTCTGTTTAACACATCCATTATGGTACTACTGTCAACACTAAAGTGTATACCAATGCAAAAAGCATGCATCAACAGACTCCTTATTATCAGCAGTCATGTCTAGATAAATTATATCACCTCTAGAATGGCAAGTTTATCATTTTCAAATGTTCTTCATTTATGCCCTGTGAAATGGTTACCATCACCTCATGGTCACAATCCCATTTCTCAAATATTGTTTTATCACCTTGATCCCACCATTAAAATCATGAAGTTCACAAGTCATCAGTTTGATAGTCATCTCAACTTAACTATTAAAAAAGTACATGCCAAACTGGGGTCACTCTACCGTATCAAACCATTTCTTACCAACAACACAAGATCAGCCATTGCTTGCTCCCAACTTCTATCCACCCTACTCTATGCATCTCCCATTCTGACTAATCTCAACAAAACTGAACTAAGCAAAATGGAAGCCTGCTATAACAGAATTGCCCGCTTTGCTGCAAATTGCTCATATAGAACTCATCACTGTACTATTTTGAGACAGCTCCACTGGCTTGAACTGCCTGACCTCCTAACCTACAATCAGCTCTGCCTCTGTCATTCTATCTATTACCTCCCCAGTAAGTGTCCTGCCCTCAAACACCTAGTACAACATCACTCAGCCAAAAGGCCTCTTAGATCATCAAGCAAACTACTACTAGAAGACACCAACAGCTCCAATAGCTTTGGAGATGCACTATATAGTAGTTCAGTGGCTAAAAAATGGAACTCTATCCCTACTAGCATTCAAAACACATCATCCAAAGCCTCCTTTAAAGACCTCATCAGGCAACATCTCAAGCAAATTTGGCAGTGCCATGATTGCTCCCCAGGCTAGTGAAAGAGGATAGCATATGCATACAAAATCTAGAGCATTTGATAATAGTTTTCAGTCTTACTCACAAACACTGGCTAATCTACAATGTATGTACTGTACCTGTGTACTATGTATGTATTCTATCTATGTTCCACATTTCAGCTGTACACCACAAATCTATTAATTACCTTTATTTTTAAAATTAATATTTTTTTGTTTGTTCTCTCCACTGTAACTGTTTGTGTGCTGCATACCACTGTAAAACATGTCTCTTGTAATTTGTGCATACTGATCATGTCTAAATAACTAAATGTGTCTGTAATTTTTCTTTGTGGAGCTTTTCTCCCCGGGCCTCTGCTGAAAAAGGGCCTTTTCGGCTCAGTCAGACCCCCTCCCCGGTTAACAAATGTAAAATAAAATAAATAAAATAAGTCAATCTGGAGGTCCTCACAATTTGCACTTTTACTGGCTTTACTATCATCTCTTTAGGTTCTGCACTTTCAAAGTGATTATAAGTATCAGTACTGCAGGACTTTTTGAGGACTCTAGTACCCAGAGCCTTACCAAAGTCTGCATTAAGCAGTAGAATAATTTCCTCTTAACTGGAAAAATTCTGTCATGTTGCTTAAAGAATTTAAAAATTCTAAAAACATGTTAACGCAGTCCTCCACAAAATAAAATAAAAAGGTAATCCTCAATAAATCTAAAGAATTTCCAACCGTGTGTCAAAGTTTGACTTATGCACAACATCTTTCTCTCATTTGGCCATGACCAGATTACCAAAATCATGTTCATTACGGCCCCATAGCTACTCCATATGTTTGGCGCTAGTGTTTTCTTGTAAAGATGAAAACATTTTCTTTAGACCACTGCATATATGCCATTCACTTGCATCCCCCTCTCACTTGTTAAGAATGAAACTACCCATTCTGTTCCTGGGCTACAAGGAGCTGACTGAGTGCATGTGTATCTATACTTATTAGTAAAGCATCCATTTTTGATAATTTATCAGCAGATTGTCCTTAATATAAGAAGGAATATGCCTCATAACTGGATATGACGTATTGTTAAAAAAATAGCTGATGGTTCCATCTTTGACCAAGCATCAGCTACAGTTGTCATAAGGGGAGGTTATCAACACATTTATGCATCTGCAAGATACTAAAAAAATGAAATTGTATGCTTAGAAACAAAACAATAGCCAAATATTTTCTGTGCAATGAAATCCTTTGATAAAAGGCAACAACTCATCTAGCATGCTATAAGCTTCATTTATTATGGAAATACTAACCATTTCACAACATTTCACAACAGTTATTTTCAAACAAAGTACTTTCCGTTTTGTTACTGTAATCTATGTAGTCCATAATCAGCAGAGCAGACTACATAAATCACCTTTAGTGGTATTCTGACAGAGTGTTAGGAATCACTCTCTCATCTGGGAGCAAGTTTAAAACACATTTTCAGCTTAGTGTAAAATACTTCTAAAGTCAGCATCATGCTCACAGACTGCTTCTAAAGTCGTTAAGGTGGGATGTAAAAGCAGATTAAATTTGCTGGGCTTCTGAACCACAGCAGCTGTCCCCATTCCTTAACAAGTCACCCGTTGTGTCAAGCACTTTAAATTTTAATTGTCATACCTTTTGCCTTACTAATGTCAAAGTCTTGACAACTTTAGTATTATGATTGAAAACAGAATAATAAAAAAAAAGTTTGATACCTTGTAGATAAATTAATTACCTTAAAATCCAGGTTGCTTCCTTCCTGTACTGCAGTATTAATACTTCCATAGCCCCTGCAACATTTGCTGATGACTTCTTTTCATTGGAAACTATAAAACACATTTCATGAATATGTTTTTTTTTTGTTCCCTCCTCCCCCACCTTTCACTGCATCATACCTGCTGGATTCCTATCTAGTATCCCTGTCCATCACCAGGCCTTCTAGGCTCTCCTTTCATCCCCTGGACTAACACTGCCTTTGGGGGTAGGGCTAGCAAGGTTCTTAATGGCATCATGAGAGGTCTCTCTGGCAACTGCTTTCATAAGTGGATGAATTTTTGAATCGCAACCTATACTCTTGTCCCTTTCCCCACCCATAAGCTCATTCCAAAAGCATCTGGGGAATACTCCTGTCTGTATGTGCAATACCTCCTCTCACAGAACAGTGATATTAAAGTCACCACCCCCAGGACAAGCACATCTTCCCCCCCGCCAGCTCCTCAAACATTGAAAACACTTTGAACTTGGGCCATCATGGCTGTAGTTAGGGCTTTATCTTTCTATGTCACAGTACTAGTTTCATTTCATAGGCGTGCTTCTTGGATGAAAGCACTTACTAACAGACCAAACTGAACATTTCTCATGCATCTGGTGCTGTTAGTGTGGTGAATTTTTCAATAAACAGCTTACTTATGTGTTCTTGGTGTTATATAAATATCCATATCTATACCTGCATATGTATATATATATATATATATATATATATATATATATATATATATATATATATATATATATATATATATATATATATATATAGGTTTACTATCACATGTTTGACACTACAGTGGCTGAAAGTGCATATATCCAAAGAAAATATTCGGAAATCACAACACTGACCACAGTAAATGCCAAACTGAGCATTTCAGTGAAGTTGAATGTTGAACAATTCAACTTCACTGAAATTCTCTTAGCTGCTAAACATATTTTAACATGTTTTGCAGGGGGGCAAGCCCCCCTGCAGCCCCCATGTGGGGGGACTGCATCCCCCACCCCCCCACTTATATATACAAGCTCCAAGATCGCACTACACTGAGAAAAGGGTACATTTCCCAATCCCCACTATAGTGCCATCTGCACTACACTGTCAAACCTTAATAAGTATGTCAGCACTCAAAAACCAAAAAACAAGATGCAGAAGAAACCTTCCTCAGATTAACCACTGTCCAGCCGCTAAAAATGCAATACAAGTTCTTGCTGCTAGCAACTCCAGCTGACCAAAAACGACAAAAAATTGGAAGAAACGAAGCCAAAAATAATCCAAAGCCAACGTATTTAATGGACAAAATCAACACCACAAGCGCTTTCGCCTGGTATTACCAGCTTTTTCAAGTGTAACAAGTACTACTTTCACATAGTGTATTTAAAGTGCTTGGCTCCCAACCATAGGTTAATTACTTAATGACATTGAATTGATTAAATAACCATCCATTAAAAGAATTAAAAAAAATATATATGTTGTACATACATAAATTACATTGAGAAACGTTGTTTATAAGTTAATACAAAACTTTTAATTTAAATTGAATTAAAAAGTTAAATTAATAACTGTGACAGTGTAAATGCCAAGGACTCTGGAAATACTAAACACATATTGTTGAAAATGTATTTTTCAGAATCAGCATTAAAAATACTGTCAACTAAAACTTGAAAATATTTGATTTTAAAATAAATGTAGTTAATATCAGTCTAATGTATAACACTGTCGGAGCTACTTAAAATTTAAACTAAAAAAAAAAACATAGATAGATAAAGCAAACGTTTAAGGCCCCATACTAAAACTTGTCTAAGGTGGCCTCAGACCAGAGAGGAATTAGAAGAAAAAGGAATAGGAAGGAAAATAAAAAGGGGGGGGAGGGGGGAAGGAAGATAAACAACAAAAAAACACTGTCAAACCTTGCTATAGCAGCTGTTCGGTATTGTAAGGTTCGATGATATAGTATTCGCACTAATGGTTCTGCTACTTGATTTACGCACATATGTTGATTGCACACAGTGCGATCAACTATGTGATTGTAAACCAGATATATATACATATGTATATATATATATATATATATATATATATATATATATATATATATATACATATATATATATTGATATACATATATGTATAGATAGATAGGCTGTTGGACAAAGGGCTGGAAGCAGTTAATAGCAGATGCATATTCTCTCATAGAAAAGGATTTTGAGACTAACAATCGAGGAGCTTGGTGGAAGAACCAGAATTGCAGAAATGTCAGAAGAATCGCTGTACGTGCAGTGATTTTACAGAAGGAGTACCAGGAACCAATTTCTGGATGTATTTTGGGATTACAAGGCAGCCTGTTTTTGCTACAATGACAAATCTATGAATTGCATATACTGTCATGTTATACTAAGAAACTTTAAAACGGCACTGAAAAACAAAGAACTTAACTGTAAGTTGACCAAAATTATGTTAAGCAAAAGTTTACTTACATTCTATTTAAATAGAAAATGTACTTTGATTTTACATTTCACTCTAAATAAACTGATCCTAAAGTAAACAAAGTGAATCTAGTGTTCTATCTCTGTTGCTTTAGTGACCTTTGGAGTGCATGCGATCTCTCTCTCTCTCTCTCTCTCTCTGTATATGTATGTATGTATGTGTATGTAAATGTAGTATCACACAGAGTTTATTAAAGCAGTTCATGGTCTGGTCACACTGTGCATCAGACATTGTCATACCCACACAAGTTAGAGGGCAGGCAGGACACAGTCATCATCTCTTGTATGTGTTGAGGGAGCACAGTGACAGGTGAATGTAATACTATACTATGGATAGTGTCATAGTTGGTGAACATGGTTGCCACATAAACTGGGAGACTGTAGAGAATCAGGGATCACTTCCTCCAGTGGAAAGGTCAATACTGCTACTTTATGACCATCAGTGGTGTCCACTAAGTTGGCTAGTGATGTCAGGACTCGAGGGTCCATGGCAGGGAAGCTGTAGAATTATAGCAGTGTGTGCATGCACATCATTGTGGCATCCAATGTGTTGAGCCTGATCACTGGCATTTCCCATAATCCATATAGTGTCCTTGATTGTGGTGGCAGGCCTTGTGCTTACAAGTAACAATGAAAAGGGAAGAGTACCTGACTACATTTGGACAGCTTGATGGGATCCCAGGTTTTAAGCCAGAGCAGCAGTGCCACCAACAACTTGGAAAATATTGATGATCGGGGCTGTCAGACTATGTACCCACAGATGGCAATGATGCAGTCTGACAAGTGGTCTGTGTAGTCTGATTTAGGATAACATATGCCTAACCGCCTCATATATGGGCCCTCTTCTTGCCATAGGCTGTATATGGCCTATTGAGGGACACCAGATGAGAGTCGCAATGTTTCTCACCAAGACACCTAAGAAGGCATTATTTGACACTAGTGGCCACAGCAGCACTATGCACTTACAGTCTCTGTACTCCATATAATTGCTGATTATCTTAATCTGGCCAAAGCTTTTGACAATACCCCCATGTGGGTATTAAAATTAGGCAAACTTAATGTAAATCCCTGCACTATTGACTGGATTGCAAACTGGCTATCCAAAATATCCCAAGTTGTGATAGTTGCCAGTACCCTCTCTGAATGTAAAATTGTAACTAGTGGGATGCCAAGTGATCAGTTTTAGCCCTTCTCCTGTTTGGTATTTATTTTGCACACATCCAAGCCAATATCTCAGGTGTTCAGTTGACCAACTTTGTTGATGACTACAAGTTGGGCACTGTTGTGCCCTCGCCTATTAACCCTAAACTGTGTCAGCAAGAGTTGGAATGTACACATATCTGGTTAGCAGAAAGTGGTCTCAAGTTAAATGTGAACATAGAGCTGCATTGCAGCATTCAACAAAGTCTACTCTCAACTGATATGTTATAAGTAGTACCCCTCTGGACAGATACAGTCACAGGAAACCCAGGCACTGCTGGGGGCAAATATTTCTCATTCAGTATCACATTTCCAAAATAACTCAGAAAATCCCTACTGTGTGAGCATGTTAATTTCCAAGGGAATAGCTTCAGGATCCAAATAATTCATTTACTACTGTACTCTTCCCATATTAAATTCAGCATTAAATGCAGTCAGTGCCCCTTTGACATATACAAATCCAAACACACACATATATGTGTGCATGTGTTTGTGTGTGTGTGCATGTGTGTATGTGTGTTATGAATCTATGTATATTGTGCATACATATACACACATATATATATATATATATATATATATATATATATATATATATATATATATATATATATATATATGCATTTCTCTTAAACTGTTGCTGGTCTGAGGTACTTCCAGACCATTCAACAACAGAGGAAAGTGCATATAGAATTTTCACACCCTTCCACCCTGGTCTTGTTCTTTTCTTACACCTAGTTTTCCCTTGCAGTCCTCCCCTTTTGTTAATTTGATCTCACAACTCCCTCAATATCTTCTGTCATTGGCTTGCCAATTAGAGAAAAAAGGTATAGTTTTGTTAAGTTGTTCCCCTTAAACTATTTAAATATATTTATACTCCTAATGCATCCCATACATACAAAATACTAATTCCCATCCAACCAATCTGTGTTTCCCTTTTAAACCTGGTGGCTCTTAAGTTGCCTGCCATTACTATAAATTTACCTTTGGAAGCTCCTTCCAGTCTCATCTCAGCTACTTGAGGTCAAAAGAAAATCAAACTGGGAAATTCCTCCCATTTAACTTCTAAAGCCTGAGTTGCCCACTCTTTCGTATCTTCCCACCTGTTTAGTCACAGTTTAATGTGCAAATGTTTTTATCAATTTTCCATCTTATGTTTTAGATCTGCAACATCTCAGACTAGACTACCAATCACTGAAGAGCCTTCTGCATATTTTGTGTATTCTACCATATTTAGTCATCAAAACACCTGTGCACTGGACAAAAATGGAAGGCCAGCCTACTAGCTTTATCTCTGCTACTGGCCTTTTGGCATGAGGTCTCCTAAGACAATGAACTAACTACCTTATGCTCACAGAAAATGAACTTATTCTCAGCATTAATAATTCCATCCATAAGAGGTATAAATAACTCTAAGACTTTCCTTTCACTTACAAACTTGCACTATGAGCTTCATACACTTCTAACACAATCCTTCACTAATCACAAGAAAATGTTTTACTTTGAGGCTCAAAAAAAAATCATTCCCAAAGCATCGTAGAAATAAGAAAATTAACTCTCATAAAATATAAGGACTCTAATCCTTCTTATGCAAACCTACTATACAGAGTCAACCAGAGCAAAAACAGCCCAAAGCTATCAGTCTGAACCACACCAACAATATAAACGTTTAGTGACTGGTGACTTTATTGTCAGACATCCTGATTCATCCCTCACAGGGCTGGACAAAGAGAGTTTCTGTGAGTTGCCTTTCAGGGATCAGGATCTCTGACATTACAAAGGCCATGCAGAAGTGAATGACTTGAGGCTCAAAAACCCTGAGGAAAATCCAGTCAGACGTATCAGAACTTTCCATTAATGTTCAAATGCAGGTAAGACACCGCTCCTGACAAGAATCATTCCCTAACTTTGAATGATGCCTATCTACAAAGAAGAGATAATTGGCTTCAATATTTGGTTAAATAACTGGTGTCATTCCAGTGTGATCCAGTATGTGTTATTATGGAGTAAGATGCTCAACATTCCAGCTTGCTTTGATAAGGAAAGCCAGCACCTCTCATTGTATTGTTTCTGCATACTAGCTGACATCTTTGCTGTACCCAATGCCTTTTTTTGGAAATAATCCATTTGATGGGCATTCCAGTTTGACTAACCGATCAATCTCAAAATTGGATCACATTATAGTGGGTCTCACTGATCCACAAATTATAAACAATATATTGCCTGATCTTTAGGCATTCCTGTATTCAGAAAACATGCATGGATGTGTACTTACTGAGTCTTTGTTTAAATGAAAAGAGGGCATTCTCTCTATACCTCGATTTTGTGTTTTTCACATCTTCAGAACTGTTGGCAACTGTGTTGAGGTCTTCATATTTGTCAAGAAACCTAATACCTCCAGGTAGATGCCTAGGTCCCATAAACTGAACTTAGTGAAGAACAGATCATTCTAGATATAATTAGCTATCAACATACTTACAGAATATCTTCTTTGTCCTCTGATGACTGCATAAGATTCTTCTTCCCTTTTAGCAAGAATTATATTATACTGGGGGACAGTAACTACCTTTCAGTAAACTGAAAGCAGAGGTAATTCAGAGGGCTCGAATGAAGTCCAGTATCCCACCTGTGACCCAGAGGGTAACAGGACTAGCAACAAACAGAATATAAAGGATAGGTCCAGATAAAATCACTTTAGCTAGCAGATCTAGGATACTCCCTCTCTGATACCCTCCCTGTGGGAGGAGTAAAGACACCTTGTTGAAGTTTCTAGTAGTTTATTCAGTTAATCAGGTAGATGGATGTGTGTAAATGAACACGAACACTTGTCCTTCTACCAGTTTAACTGAATAAACTATCGGAAACTTCAACAAGGTATCTTTATTCATCCCACAGGGAAGGTATCACAGAAAGAGAGACAGAGATCTGCTAGCTTAAGTGATTTTATCTGAACTAATCCTTTATACTCTGTACCTTTCAATAAACTGGGATGCCTATACCTCAAATGTACGATATGCCCCAAAATTGCTAGAATAATGAATAAAAACTTCCTGAATCAGCTGGTAAATTAACCTACTAAAGGATGTAGCATTCTTGACCTGATTCTTACAAATATGGCCACCTCTTGCATTACTCCTAAGCTATATCTTTCCCCAGTGAAGTCTGACTTCAAGCTTTTGATCTTCTACTTTAAAATCTAAAAGCCCTTACAGAAAACCCCATTGAATTTAAGGACTTAAATGTGCCAGCCTTAACTTGCTCAATGCTGAAATATCAAAATTAATTTATGACTGCACTGTCCTAACCTTGATACAGTAGCAAGCATCATTATGGAATTCTGCACCATTTAGAAACCTACACAAAGCTAGCAGTTCCTACCAGGACCGAGTACTATGAGAAATTCAGACATAAACTACCCTGGTGGTTCATCGCCATAAACAAACTTTACTTCAAAGGAAAGAATCTCATTAAATTATATAGCAGATCTAAAATCCTTCTTCTCAAGTAAAATATCAAAAATGTTACAAAAAATGAAAAACACTATTAGATCCCCTAAGGGGGTCCATGAAGTTAGGCTATTCTCTGAAGCCAAAGATAATTACATATATTTTCTGACCACATTAGAAAACTAAGGAACAATAATCTAAATTGCTGTGAAGAAATTCACAGTTGCATCTGCTGTTCGGACCCAATACACATTGCTAACATCCTTACAAACAAATTTAGTGCCATATTCACCCATAAGACCCTGAAATAACTGAATTCCTTACTCCACCAATTATTTCTAAAGATGATGTACTGAAAGTGCTAACTGAAACCAACAATACTTCCTCCATAGTACAAGACAGTATCTCTGGTTGCTTATTTAATAGTGTTAAGCATGCCCCCTTGCAGACTCTTAAACTACCTAACATAATTTAATTATTGGTTTTGTCCCTGATGAGTGACACACTGTAATGGTGATGCCTCTTCAAAAAGGTAGCCTTGCAACTGATCATAGTAATTTCAAACCTATAAGCCTTACAAGCCTCATATGCAGAACCACAAAACATATTATAACCAATCTCATAAACTATAATATCAAGACTTTTATTAGATTTACCACAACAGTAGAAAGTGGCCATGCAGCACAAACAGCTTATCTGGACCTGGTCAAAGCCTTTAACGCCATTCCTTACGCTGACATCATAAAGAAGTTAAATGCTTTAAAAATCAACCCATATGTGGTAAGATGGATAGCAAACTGACTGAAAGATAGAATCTAGTATGACTTGCAATGCTGCTCAGAGCTCAGGATTGGGACCGCTCACTTTCAAGATCTCCAAGCACAGAGTCAAGGCTACAGGCTAACAAAGTCTGCAGACAACTGCAAACTTGGGGGGAGGGGGCTGTTTCTAAGTCACCTTTGTCACCCAAATCTTTCAGAATGAACTCTGTATAATAAACTTCTGTTGCATTAAACATGGACTTAATCTAAATGCTTGCAAGTGTAGCTTCATTAGTTTTGGTAGACAACCTCCTCCACTTTTCATACTTTATAGACAACACACCATGACAAAAAAAATGTAGTCCAGGACTTAGGAACTGGGGTTAATAATTCCCTCTCTTTTGCCCAACATGCGACTATGGTTGTCAAGAATTTCTTTTATTTAACATAGCTAATTGCCAAGGAATATCAGTCTAAAGAGGTAATCATTGCATTCAGCATTAATCAGACCAATTACTAACTATAATGTCCCTTTTAGGATGTATCTCATCAAACATATCAAACAATTAGAAAGACTCCAAAAATGTCCTAACCAGGATAATCATGGGCCTGAAGTCTCCGAGAGGCTGGAAGGTCTATACATTTATTAATTGTCTCATAGACTTGTGATGAGAGAGCTCTGCCTTGCTTACCATGCTTTCTGAGACCCAGTTGCCCTGGACGTCCTGGTTTGCAGCAGTTCCAATGGTCCCACCATTAATAAAAGCAGGAGCCTAAATATTCAACTACAGATATATAAAACACAGTGGAGGAATAGGTTTATAACCCACTGCCTCCCAAATATCTGGAACAAGCTTCATCTGCATGTTAAAGAGTGTAACTCA